>NW_027501338.1:0-81182 GCF_021521415.1 Bidens hawaiensis | reverse complement strand
TTGGACTGAGGTTGGAGATACCTAAATTACACGATCTGACTTGATTCAAGAAACCACTGACAAAATCCGTAAAATCACAAGCAAATTGAAAATCGCCTGAGATCGACAGAAAAGCTATGCTAATGTTCGTAGAAAGCCGTTATCCTTTGAAATAGGCGACAAAGTTTTTCTCAAAGTATCCCCGTGGAAAGGCGTCATTCGATTCGGGAAAACCGGTAAACTAGCTCCGCGATACATTGGGCCATATGAAGTCATTTCTAAGATAGGTCCGGTAGCTTACCGACTGAGACTTCCTGTGGAGTTGAGTTCTATTCACGATGTCTTTCATGTTTCCAACCTGAAAAAGTGTCTTACCGATGAAACCGAAATCGTGCCATTAAAAGACTTAAACATAAACGAAAAACTGAATTTCGTTGAAGAACCGGTGGAAATATTATAGGGAAAAATAAAAAAATTAAGACACAACAAAATCTCTCTAGTAAAAGTTCGGTGGAATTCACAAAGGGGACCCGAATTCACGTAGGAGCGGAAATCTGAATTCAAAAAGGAATACCCGCACCTGTTTCCAAACAAAGACAAAGTTGAATAACCGAATTTCGGGGACGAAATTTTCTAACGGGGGGGAGAATGTGACATTTGAGCCAAAACAAGGTACACCTCAGTACGTATTTACCGATTAAGCAAATAAACGCCTTTTGCGTAACAAATGAACGATTAACCGAACGGGTCGAGCTATGACCCAGATATCTCGGGGGGCCATTTATAAGTGATATACGATCTATACAAGCTAAAATATTAGAAATATGGTCTTAGTTTGATAGCAAACAAGTTAAACGAAAACATGCTCGTTTAACTACCCGCTATAGATTTAAACGCAAAAGATAGTTACAAACCAAGCATTGTATCATCCGTTAAGCCAAAAAAGACTTGCCAAACACTTATATTTTTAGCCTCATTTTCTTGAAAACTCTGGACATAAGCTCTGTTCCAGCCAAAAACTTTCAAACCCTAAGGTAAGGGGCTTAAATAAGTAGCTTTTATGCTTGTTTAAACTTGTTTAATACCATAAAAACATGTCTTGGTTACTAAAAATCATTCCTAACCGTGTAAAAATCCTAAAAATGGTCCATAAACATGTTTTGATCATACACATGGTAAGGAACCTGTTTTGATAGTTTTTTTGGCCATAAAAACGGATTAAAGGGTTGAAACAACGTTTTTAAGGTTCAAAAGTTCATTTTTGTGCACTAGCCGAAACCCTAACTTAAGGGCTGTTATCTTGATGAAATATTGCTTGGTTTGTGATATAGTACTTGTACCTAGCTTGCTTAGAAGCACAAGAACCTGAAATCTTGATTAAAAGGTCGGAAACGAGCCAAACTCGCCAAGGTAATGCCGAAACACTCGCTTACGGGCTATTTAGGTTAAGGTTGTGATGTGGATATTTTTAGGACTTGACATTTTTCAGGGACATCAGGGACCATGTCATTGAGTCCCTGTTTAAATTTGGTAATTTTTCGACCATCCGAGGATATTTGGCAAATTTATTACCGAATTGGGACGTTTATTTGAGAAAAATAGCTAAAATACTTCAAAAATTATGAAATTTTTATGGGAACTCAGATTTTATGTAGTTTGATCACATATGAATTTTGGGATCATTTAAAGAAGTTTAAAGGTGTTTTGTTTATTTGCGTTCGTGTGAAATTTTACAGCCGAATTTGGGCCGAAAAGAATATTGCATGAGCTTTTTACATTTTTTAATTGATACAGGTTGTTTTGGGACATGATTTGAGTATTTAGGAATTTTTGGTGAATTTTTGGAAATTGTTTGGGGTAAACGGACAATTTTCAGGCGAAATATAGCTGATAAAATGAATTTTTATAAGTTAATAAATCAGTAAATAAATTCCAGAAATATTTTTATAAAAATCTAAATATTTTAATTGATAAGTGGTTAAATTTTCATAATTTAATAATTAACGGTTAATTAATTATGCTAATCTGAATATTAAACAAATTCAGTTTTTATAAAAACCGGCAAGTTCGCGACTAGTGAATCTGCGGGAATATCAAAACACCAAGAGTGATCAGAAATCATATTTTTGGACTAATTAAGTAAAAATGAACTTTTCTATGAGAAACCTGGACAATCCGAGTGGATTGTGCGCGTTTCTTCTCAAATCAAACTGTATAAACGGAAACGTACCTCGTGGCTAATCCGGGACCCTAATAGGTGATCCTTCTTTATAACTTAATCATTTTATTAACCAATACATTTACTCAAGCTTATTTTCCCATAAGTGTTTTCTGAACGCGTAAACGAGCAACTTGGCCTTGCTGGGAAAACGGGAGTCTGAGCCAAGTTCGGTTTTAAGTATTAGACATTGAACAACATCACAACCTAAGCCTATTGCCACTTTCTGGGCGTTCCAGCTACACCCAGATTAGTTATACAGCCCAGTTTAGTATTGAGATTATAATAATATTAAAATATTAATATTATTATAATATTGATTATAGGAACTACTGATAACGGACCGAACAAACCATGAGCTGATACAGTACTGATTACCTACTAAACCGTGAGTTTCATGACCCCACTTTTAAACTGTTTTACGAACTTTTGGGGTGAAAAGCATGTTTGCTTAAATCTATATACTTATCCGAAACATGTGATGATGTGAATTATCTAAGTGCTAACACACGAAAGTCCCCACGATCACAGTGATGAACTTCGAGCCGGTGGCTTGTGAATAGTACTATTGGTTTGACAAACCCAGGCGGGGCCAGCACGGTTGCTGAGACATTATCCCGTTTGCACATGTCCATATTTTATTTTTACGAACCAGCTATGTAGTGTTAGACATAGCTACCGGGGCATGTTGTGGGTGGAAATGGGCCACAGTGGTTGATTGAGCGTGGGAAATGGAGGCACGCAGCACGAACAGTCCAGGCTTCACTGTAGCTTAGCATAATTACATCACATACATCATTTACATACATACATACGTATTTCATGATTACAAGTGTTGACTTGTGAATACTCATTACTGATTTCTTGAAACTCGTGAAACTCACCAACTCTAGTAGTTGACCCGTTTTAAACTGCTTTGCAGGTGTACCTAAATCGGAGTAATTTGGTGATCTGTTACTTGCCTGAAGTGTGTGCTCGATGCTATGTGAATAGAAGCAAGGGTGTTAGTAGTAAGAACGTTTAGTTAACGAATTAGTTTTGTTTGTACCACCTAGACTGTAATACAATGATAGAACAAAAAAATGTAATATATTGTAAATTAGTTTGTAATGTTTCTTTATAAACAATGTGTTGATACCAGGGGTGTCTGCTACATTCCCGTTTTACGCTTCCGCGTTGTGCTAGTCGGGGTGTGACACATAATATGTTTAATATTAATAATAATAAAATAAAAATAATACAACTATATTATTAATAATAATACATAATAATAATAAAAAAAAATATAACATGGATCCAAGGACTTAAATGAGACCCGAACCCGAGACCCGACTTGTTTAACAACCAGTGAACCGTCTCCAATAAAGGAATGAGAGTGGAATGTAACCCAAATATAAGAACCAACCTCTTAAGTAAGGAATTTGTTGACGAATGATAACTTATAAAATATATGCATAATAATAACAAGAATGAATGTGAGAACTTGAATTAAGTTAAGAATGTGAACTAATAGTAATGAAATAATAATAATAATAATAATAAGAAAAAGAAGAAGAAGAAGAAACATCATTAAGAATATAAACCAATGAAGTTGGTTTGTTAATAAATGAAGTTAAGAACATTAAACTAATACACTTGGTTTATGGAGATTATATGCTTGGTTCGGTTAACTTAAAGGTTTACCCCGTTAACTTAAGAAAATAAATAACAAACAAATATAGAGGATTAATATGTATATGTTATTAACAGTTAGTCGGGAACATTTGAAGAAAGGCATTACTATTAATTCGGAAAGGAATCGACTACAGGTGAGTTCTAGCCCCTTTCTCTATGACGTTTTTCGGGGCTGTGTGCATGCTCCTATGTGATAGTTAATACACATATCCTAAGTGATAAGTGTATGACACGTGTATGATTGTATATTGAATGGTATTATTACAGAATGTCGTATGAATGTGCGTATATAGATATAATTATTATACATGCAATTGAAAGATGTGTAAAGTATGCACGTATGATAGCAAACGTATGAAGTAAACGTATGGACGATTGATGGGACATGTATGGTTGTATGCACATATAATAGCAAACGTATGAAGTAAACGTATGGCTGATTTTTTGTATGCACGCAGGTGAGTAGGATTAGACAGGTTGTTTAGAGGGAGACATGTGACAAATAAACGAAGACTGACTAGAAAGAATACATGTGCTATTTATGTTTGATATTCAAAACTTATGTTATTTCAGTTTAAACAAGTACTTATGTTATGTAAGATTGGTTGACTTTATATTCCGCAATTTGTTTTAATTAACTCTGATTTCCGAATTATGTGAATGGGTAAATCCAACCCGAGCAAAAGTAGGGTTCCCGGGACCGAGGCCTTACAGGTTAGCTTAAACACCCACTTAGTTGGGATAGCTTTCTTAACCTGAGCAGCTTGGTCTATTAGATCCCAAACACCCAGCCACACGAACTACTGTAGCTCTTCCTACATTGCTTCCACCCAAGACGGTTCCTGAAGTGCCATCGAGACACTCGTGGTTCTATCTGGGATAAGAAGCAAGTGTATTTGGCGATACTCAATATATGTATATCCACGTATGCACACAATGCATTATCTTCACATACATTAGCTTCTTGACTTCTCGTTCGAACACCATCCACATCACCAATTATATTCTCCTGAGGATGAGACGAATGATTCGAAAGGATGGATTCATAGGAACTATTACATTATCTTCAACATTGGTGATGTTTTCTTTAGTCGTTTCTTCAATCAAAGGTTGTGAAGATTCCCCACCGTGTATCTCAGGTACAACTTGAGATTCAACAAAAGGTATTGAGGACGAATCTTCAAACTCGGCATCATCAGAATTCACAGAAGCATCATCAGACGCTTCTGGTTGGTCTTGTACAACATTTTCACCATAATTAGATCTTGGTATTGAAAGTTGTTAGGACCGAGATCTCGTGTTAAAAAAAAATAGCTGACAAGAACACACATACAAACTCAATATATGAAGACCCAGTGATTATATCCGGCGTAATGAGTTATGATCGGGATCTTGGAAATTTGATTGTATAAAAACACTCACAAATATACTCAAAAGATTTCCAGTATATTAGAATATTCACTCAAGATCAAAGGAAATGTTTTAGGTTTACATGGAACGTCTAGGGTTTCGTAATTAATGACGGCCGTACTAGGTTTGCATGAATGAGGTCTTAGTCTCTCATTAATCATTTATGCACGGGTACCCTTGATGTAAACCTAGTATTCTTTATATAGGCCCATAGACGTTCCTTCTAGAAACCCTAATTATTACAAAATTCAAATAAAATACAAGTGTAAAATAGGCCTTCGAGTATGTATATTCTTGTCGAGCAGACCTTGTAACATGTCGAGTATGATATATGCTCGAAACATGTCTTCGAGCAACCTTGAAAATATTCTACTCCAACAAACTTCAATCTTCATAACTTATCCCAACGTTGCTCGGATAAATTCCACGAGCAAACATATTCTTCTAGATCACTTTAATATTCACCATGGTTTATTGAGAACAATTCTAGTGTGCTCAGGTACTGAAAATTGCTCGAGATTGAAGCATGCTTGAAGCTTTACTTAGAACATATTGAGATCAATCTTTATTGTATCCGTGCTCAACCCACCAAAATACTTGCAAACTTTGGTTTAAGCTTGGATAGTAGTGTTTGCTCGGATAGCAAACTGTGCTTGATGAAGAACATCCTTGCTCGAAGAAGCGTAGCTTGCTGGAAACTTTAAACACTTAGAAGAATTGCAGAAGATAATCTTACATGAGTAACATATCATGCTTGAGCTAGTAAAAGTCGTGCTCGAAAGTATAAGCTTGCTTGAGTTCCATACTTAGCCATTTTCTAAGGAGGTTGAGAAGCTTCCAATCTTCCTTGTCAATTTTCTGACCCAACAATCTCCCCTAGACTGGAACAAGATAAGATGCACCAAAACATACCTGCGTTACAAATCAATTTACACTTTGTTCAAAATACACAACAAATTTCCCCTAGATTGTTCAGATGCACCAAAGCATACTTGCGTTACTTACACTTTGTTCGAAATACACATCAAATTTCATACATAAATCAAATTACATTACTTAATAAAATTCCGCCTCTAGGGCATTACAAATCAATTTACACATATCAAAAAATAACACAAACAGATAAAAATTACAAGCATCAGACAAGTAATCACTTCACTACATAACCTAGAATTTTACCTTTCGGTTGATCTTTCTTTTTCTCACTGCAGTGGCTCTTTGTTGAAACATGTCCAGCTCCACATGATCTTGAGATTCCAAAGGTATCTCCCACTTCTTGATATTAGTCAAGTCTTTGATATCAATGAACTCTAGTTCAGAGACGTTTTCGATTATCCCCGGCACTTCTCCTTCAGAGTTTCTCAATGTGAATGTTCCACTTCTTTTGTTAAATCCAATATCAGCTATTCTACCAATTCTTTGATCCTCTGAATTTGGCACAGTCAACTCCCTCCTCATGGAAATACTTTCACTTAAGTTTCTTCTTGGAGGATTGGCAGTTGGAACTTTTTCTTCGGGCACTTGAGCTCTCATGCATGGTTTTTCTAACAGCCCCTCTTCTTTCAGGTTGACCAAACGAAATCTATGAAATTTTACTTCTGACAATTGTTCTCTTGAAAATACTCTAAAGTCATCTTTAAAAATAATTACTTTCTCTTCTCCATCTTGCATAATGACCTTCACTGTTTTGGACCTAGCATCCAATTACAGATTTGTAGGCAGATTTTTATTGGTTCTTGGTCTTTCATGCCTATGTAGTTCAGATCTGGTCAATGGTACCTGGACCCTGGATGTTGAGGATCGGTGTGATGATGATGCTTCTTTGAGTGTTTCTTTTGTGATTCATCATACATTTTCTTTATTTCTTCTTTCGACTTCATCACAAGCTTGAAATAATGCTCACCTCTTTTGCACAAAATGCTGATCATGTTAGCCTTCTCATTGTCAATAGTTGCCTCATAGTCCACTGGTTCTGGCTTAACATTCGCATGCTCTGTTACACTCTTCTACAATCTTTCCATCTCTTCCAACCTTTTCAGTTCTTCATTGTACAGCTTTAATTCCTTTTCAAAAATCTCCTTTAATTCACCTTTTGTTAGTCTTTCAGTGGTTTCTTCACTCATCCGTTTAGGCTTCAATAGCTTTTTCAGTATTTCAACCCTTTCTTTATCTTCAAACCAATCATTCACTTCCTTTTGTTTCTCAGTCAGTATCCTTGACTTCTCTTCTTCAATTTTCCTACTTTCTTCCCTTTCAGATCTTTCATTCACTTGTTGAGCAGCAATTCTTTTCTTTACTATGTTGACCTTTTCCTCAATCTCTTTCTTTGACAGTTCTTTAACATGTTTGAAGTTGCAACCATGCTCCACAAGAAATTTAATTTTACCATCATAATTCTTTAACTCATCAACTTTCTTTGGTTTCTCTTTTCCCTTTCTGTCTTGTTATTCCCGCTCTCTAGCAGAAACCATCTTAAATAGATTATCCATATCTTCAAATATTTGTTTGTTGAAGTAGGAAACCACGTAATTCTTTACTATCAAATAATTCCTCTTCAATGTCCTTTTCTTCCATCCATCTGCCAAGTTAATAATATCATCCGCTAATCATGACAAGAGTTGGATCTGCTTGGAATCATACTGCAAAGTCTTCAGAAATTCAATTTTCTTTACCAATTCTTTTCTCTTTTCTTCTCTAGCTTCTCTACTTTCTCTGCTCTTCTTTTCAACCAAATAATCAAGATCAGCACCATTTATTTCTTTTATGGATTGAAAGTTCATTCCAAATTTGAGTAAGGCCATTATTCTTAGATCTTTCGTTTTTACTTCATCAAAACTTGCCTTCATATTCCACCTATGTTCTTCAGTTAACTGGACTTGAGGAGATCTCAGTTCATCCTCATCAGCTTCAGTCTCCTTATCTGCAAACACTTCATCATTATCATTCAAGTCATCAAGAGCTTTAATGTGTGGTTCAGTCATCTCAGATTCTTCCACCACTGTTTCCTTTGCCAATTTCTTGGACATTGCTTTTCCCCTCTTGGTATTTGAAGTATTGGATATTTGTCTTTTAACTTTTGGTGTATCAACTTTATTGGCATTTCTATTTTCTATTTCAGGCTTTGATTCATGCTTAGGTACGGATTCTGGTGCTACTTATCTTAATGGCACATCATTAATTGGCTCCTCAGTAGCTGGTTTTACCAGATCAGTCCTTTCTTCTATAGTTGACGCATCATCATCAGTTTTCTCAAAATCAATGCCACTTTTGTTTGTCTTCATCTACTCATATGCCCTTTTCCTTTTTCTCATATACTTCATCACATTTCAAACCATTCCCTTTGATTTTGTAACACATCATACATGGTTCTCAAAACTACAATGTCTGAGACCAACCTTTCATATTCGTCTTTTGTCATTTGTTCTTGCCCTTCGTCTTGCTCTATATTCATGTTGATCCACTGGCTCCCCCTTTTCATCTGCTACCATCTTTTCATGTGTGTCCATTGAAGTAGACACTGTCTTCAGGTCATTCCACTTGAACTTTGTTCGGATGTGTTGAACAAGCTTGGATTGTTTAATGAAAATTCCTTCAGCTTTCTGTTCAACCTGTAATCCAAGGAAAAAGTTCATCTCTCCTAGGGAGTTCATACTATACTTAGACTTCACGCCTGCTTCAAATTCTTTTCACATCTATTCATTGGTAGATCCAAAAATAATGTCATCCACATATACTTGCACCAATAACAGATCCTTTCCTTTTCTCTTATAGAACAATGTCCTGTCAATGGCTCCCCTATAAAAACCATTGTCAAGCAAATGATTTGACGGTCCATCATACCAAACTCTTGGAGTTTGATGCAATCCATAGAGGCCTTTGCTCAAATCCTAAAAACCTAAAGGTTGAGTAACATACACCTCCTCATCAATCATCCCAGTCAGAAATGCAGACTTCACATTAACTTGGTACACATTTATGTTCACTGAAGCAGCATATGCAAGAAAGATCCTTATGTTTCTAGTTTTGCTACAGGAGCAAAGACTTTTTCAAAATCAATTCCTTCTTCTTGAAAACAACCCAGTGCTACCAATATTTCTTTATTCTTCACCATAATAACTCTTTCATCTTTCTTGTTTCTAAACACCCACTTGGTTCCTTGTAACATTTCGGGTTTTTCGTATTCGTTTTGTTTTCATTTTATCGATTTACGAACCTTATTCGAATCTTAATTCTTATTAATATGATGCATTAATAAGTATTATTATTTTGCATGTTCACTTTAAACCCTTTACATTTTCCATATAGTTCCTTTCTTGATTTAACCATAAAATGTTCAATATTTAACCATTTTAAGAACTTCAAGGACCGTTAGTGAAAAAAATCAAATCCCCTCCCCTTTGGGGCCGGAGCGCCGCGCGGTGGCACCCCTATTGGGTGCCCGCGCGGCGCCGTGAGTCATCTGCACATTTTGTATTATTGTTAAGATTTCCTAGTTCGTTTTTAGCATGTAAATCGCTTACTTCTTTTTTTGCCTAAATCGAGTAAATTAAGCCCCAAGAAAGTAATTTAGTAAAGATACATGTCCATGTTCATTACTTATTGTCTAGGAATGAATTTTACTTATCATTCTTTTGATTTCGTCATTAACTACTTATTTGGTTACTTAAACAAGCAAACTAACCAAATTGGTTCGTTTTTGCATATATTATATAAACAAACCACATATTATCTATCATAAACTTTACTCCAACCCTAATAGAGCATTCCTAGCCGTCACCCCTTCTATTCATCATCATCTCCTTTGGTTTTTGCTTATTTGTTTGAAAATACAAACCTTGAAGTTTGAATTTACTTATACATTGACCTTTGACTCTTCTTTTTGGTTGATTCTTTCACTTTCCGGGTAAGTTGTATACTGAGAAATTGTTCATACATATTCCCTAGTCAATAACCTTTAATCAGTTTCCATTGTTGAAGGGTGTTGACTGGTCAATTTGATTAAAACCCATTAAAGGGCAAAACAGTCAACAAGCTTGACTATTCATTTTCACTTACTTCTGTTCAAAATCGATGTTCGGTCAAGAAGACTTTTATTCTCGTAACGAAATTTTAAGGCTACTACCCAAAACTCGACTTCTGACTCGCCGTTCGGATTCTGGTCAATACCGACTCGTTTAAATATTAAATTAAACATAACCGGATTCCAGCGGTAACGAGTTCGTTTTTACTTATATTTTCTTATCTCAAAGTTTCAACTTCTGTTGGTTTATCTCATTTGTCACGTAACGGACAAAGTGCTTATTTTATTCTTAATTTATTTACTTGCCTATTAATTAAGGTGAGTTTTGTTATTCCCCTATTTTACTATGATTTCACAAGTTTTGGGACATATGCGTACTTATTAGAATTTCATATTATATACATATCTCAAAATAGCAAACGTGATGTTTTATGTGATTAGTCGAATATACTTGCTACATGATTACTTGTTTACTTTAACGCATTCGGAGAGGTCCAACATATTTTAATCGCCGCCTGATTCGCTTGGAAATGGTCAACTGACACCTTACTTGCTCATGGTTTGATTTATTTACCTCAATTTATTAGGCTTTGCTTATCTTTCATATTATTATATATTATTCCAAAACTTTGCTTATTTTCGTGTGACTTGAAGATTGATGTTGGACATTTAGAAAGACCTTAGGGTTTTAAATGAAGACAATTTACATTTAAGTTATTATTTGGATTGAAGTTGTTTGTTTTTGGATTATTTGACTTATTTTGATAATGTGTGTTTTTGAATGAAATAATTTAGTTAATAGGTATTATCACCTTTATTTTATGATATTACCTATGAGCTGTGAACAATCATGCTCACGCCCCGGCATTTACGCCTTAGGTTGGGGCGTGACATTCATATTGCATACTTACCTCTTGGCTTGTCAACCAAATCCCAAACATGTAATTCTCTGAATTGAGCTAACTCTTCTTGTATAGCCTCCACCCAACTTGTAACATTCGTTATTTTTCAAACCTGAAAACCTGACCCATTAAATTCTTTTTTATGATATGTTATTATCCGGGTTACTGTTATTCAAATAAATAAATTTATTATTTGATTTCATTACGCATTACCGGGTTAGTTTTGTTTGTTTGTTATATGGACGCATTATCATCCCCGCTAACTAAACTTTTACCCACTTGGTACCCATTCTAAACCTCAGGGATTGTTTTGCAAACACTTTAAACCTTTCCCCTCTTTCTCCCTCCCACCCTCGTTGAACACCGACAATCCTCACCCCTTGATTTTTTTGATCCACCAAATTAGCCAGATTTAACGGGATTTGATCATATATTGGTAACTACGAATCATACACGCAATCAATTAAGGCTTAATCGTGTTAATTGACAGCTTATTGACACCAATTCATGGACATCACGAACCACGGTTAACCTGATCAAATTCACCTATATATACGTGATTTCAACACAATTAATAGGACATGCACCCTCCTCACATCGACTCTAAGCAAAGACCCATAACAATTTGTGCACAGAAGCATTTCAGAACTGATTTTGATCTCGTGTTCGAGTCATAAACCCTAAAATCTCGTTCTCGTTCAATTCGTCATTATCTCTGGTAATTGTTACATATTCTTGAATCGGTTTTGCATGAGTAATAAAAGCCCTATGTCAATTTCAAGTGACAAAGGGCTATTGTTCATCAATCTTGGGTTTGATCAGTTAGGGTTCTATAGGATTTAGGGAACCAATTTGATTATTTGTATACATGATTATGGTTTCATCCTTTAAACAAACTGAAGCACCAACCCAGTTGGCTGGTGCGTGATGCATTAATACCCGAAACCGGTTAGGGTGCGGGTTCAAACCCCCATGACCCAGTTTTTTTTCTTAGTTTTGTTTTCTTTAGTTTTATTTTTTTTTTTGTTAAATAAAAATTATTTTAAAAACTGTAAACTTGTTACCGAGCCGAACCTCGTCAAACTTTCAAAATAAATTATCGGTTAACGTTTTCCGTAATTGTTTATATATATATATATATATATATATATATAGGATTAGATTCATTTCAGAAGTGTTTCTTATTGTGAGAGGTGCGAGAAGTAATTACAACCAATCACAAGTTTTCTTTTATTTATGATTTATTTTTATAGAAGGGGCATCTTATTAAAAGCTTTTTTCATATATGGCAAGTAACTTATGTGTGGGATAGGTTACATATTTTTTGTTTTTAATTTAAATATTTTTATAATATAACTAGTTTCATTTACCACAAAATAATCGATCTTCATAATTCCATTTTATCAACAAATATAACTAAGTTACAAACTATTTTTTTTTCTTTTAAAATTGTTTTGTTTTTTTTCTGTATTTTTAATTTATGATTAATTCGTTCATTTTAATTTTTCAAACTTAAATAAATTTAGGAAGATTTTCAACTTTATACTGAATTCGTAAAATCACATACACAGTACATAAATGATCATACACACGATAAAATTTACACATACAATTTAAAATGCCACCTTCACAGTTTATATATATAAACCTACACACGATAAAATTTACACATATACAATTAGAAATACCACATACATACATGAACTTACATAACTACATATGATAAAATTTACATATACACAATTCGTAATACCAGTACATATATGAACCTACACAAGATATAATTTATAATACACACTTCAAAATACTACCTACACAATACATATATTAACCTACACACAATAAAATAATTTTTTTTATTTTCTATATTAAACTACATATAATAAATAACAGATCATGCTAATAACCTACACTTGAAAAATTTTCACATACAAGTTCGTGATATCACCTACACAGTACATATATGAACTTACACAATATTATTTGTGTAGAATATTTTGTAAAATAATTTTATGAATCACATTATTATGATTTGAAACAAATGAAAAAAAAAAAGAAAAAACAACAAATTGAAGTTATATCGTAATATATATTCAATATTTGTCTATTTGAAACAAAAGTAAAAACATGAAGTCAAACTTTGGTATTAAATTCGGATAGAAATATTATGTTAGTATTAATCATTAAATGATTCTATAAATGAATTCCATATTTATTACAAAAATCTCTTTATGATTATAAACCATAGATCAAACATATCAATGGCTCAGATTTATTTCTCGCACTTCTCGCAAGATCCATCCCCTGTATATATATATGTGTGTGTGTATGTGTGTGTGTGTATGTATATATATATATATTTAAAAAGGTAATTATGGTAATTATAAGTTATAGTTATAAGTTTATATTTTTTTATTAAAAAACCTGAAAGGTAATTATATTAAAAATAGCTTTTACCCGTCCATCAAAACGTTCACAACTAGTCTTTCGAAACAAGGGCTTGCATATATTAAATTACTAAATATACATATAATATTAGCTTTTATGTAAAGAAACTTGTAAAAATATATAATTAATTACGTTTCGAACTCAACTTCATGAAGTTAATATACAATATATCTAACGGCCTAACTATCCCGAATCCGGTATAATCCCTAGAATCCCTTAGTGTCATTTTGCTCTTTAATTTGTGTCGAGGTATTTATTTAGAGTATACTTTTAAATTTTGGACAAATTCATCGGGAATCCTTGCGTGACCAATCAATTAGCTTAAACCACCAACTCGTTACCATATTCCTTATTCCAAGGTGAGTTTACATACCCCCGTTTTCCATCTTTTATATTTTGGGGGTAGCATATATACCTTATTAACTTTACTCATGTTTTTATCCTCATCTATTCAAAACACAATTCAATTTATGTTTATGTGTGATTATTGCATGCTAATGATTATGCTTTATGTGCTTAAGTGTTTATTTTATGTTTGATGGTTGGTATCTCATCCTCATCTATTCTCATCTAGTATGATCATACATTTACACAAGTACATTGATTTCGTATCAATAGGAACGGGTCTACATCTATTTTGTTGTTTACATGTTCATAAGACTTGTAATGCTCACCATTTACATACGAATTGTGATTTACCTATATATATACAACTAAAACTTATGAATTATCACCAACATTCGTGTTGACAAACTTTATTTTCATACATGCTACAGGTACAAGTAATTGCTATTGTTCAAGATTGAAGAGATTAGTTTTTGCCTTAGGAGATTTATTATAAATTCAAAATATGTATTTGAATATTGTAATTGTATACTTGTTTAATGTTAATGAAATTAAATAATAATTGTCGCTTTAATTAGTGTCTTTTGAGCTACTGTCCAATCAATACGTTACGCCCCGTCATATTCCGCCTTTGGTCGGGGTGTGACAGATTGGTATCAGAGCGGAAGGATATAAGATAGGTGGTTAGATATAATGACCAAGTAGCATGCTTAAGGTCCCTATAAGTGATATGCCTTTACGTGTTTGCACCCTAATTTATATGATTGACTGTCGTAGCTTAAATATTATTTAATGATTTGATATTACTTTTGTATACAAAGCACACACAATTCCGAGGCTACGTCTCACTCTCAAAATTATTTTCAAAACCTTAGTTATTATTTTAAAATTGGGAAATTCCTTAAGAATTCCCATAATTTTTACTCTCCTCTCCTTGAGAATGATTCGTGTAACAGATAAGTAGTAACTGTAAGGGGGACACACCTGTACACCGATCCCTTGACACCAAGGCTTGCGAGCCTAAGTGTAACATCCGTATTTGTGAGAATTAATAAATAAAAGAAAATTTATTATTCCATGTGTGTCGTTAAGTTAATTGTGTGATAGTGTTTGGATTATGTTAGGTTTAGGCTTGGGAATGGTTAGGAAAAGGTTATGGGCCCTAAGGCCCATGGACCCCTATATTAACCCCAAACTCTACTCCATTTCATTTCTTTTCACACACACACACACACACTCAAGAACACACACTTTCTCTCTCAAGCACCCGAATCCAATCCGAGCAAAAAGAAAGGCTGAATCTCGTGTTCAACATCAACAAACAACAAGAAACACTTCTAATATCCATGGGTGATCCAAAATCCGAACCCGAGACCAAAAACGTGAGTTTCGGTAAAAAAAAGGTTAAGTTTTATGGTCAGATCCGACATGCAACTCGATATATTATTAGTAGATCGGGTTGTAAGAAGTAAGAAAAATGTAAACATGACGGGTCGAGCATTAACGGTTTCGTTATAGGACTAAAAGGTGATATCCGAACCTTGTAAAACACGGGTATACAAAGTTGGTACAACCCAAAAACCATAAAAAGGGTAAAATCGGGACTTAAGGAGGAGTCACGGAGGAAAATGGCTTTAAAATGGTAAAAGAGAAGAAAAGAAAAGAATTCGTATCGCACAGCCATGCGAAGCGAATAGTCTATGCGAAGCGAATGGCCTTGCGAATTTTCCATGCGAATTCTCCATGCGAATTTTTCATGCGAATTCTCCATCGACCCCAGCCAGGGGCTCTACCCCTTGGACCCTGCTAGGGGCTGCCGCCCCTAGACCCCGCTACCTGGGGCGCTGCCCCCGGACCCCCGATAGTTGAGGGTTTCTTTAACGTAGATGTAAGAAGTAGTAGTAATAGATAATTGATACTCGTAATGTGTTACACAGTTAGCCGTGCACAGCTAAGGAAGAGTATTACCATTAACTCAGAGAGATACCGACTCCAGGTGAGTTTCTAGCCCCTTTTATCTGTGATAGTTCCGGGGTTGTAAATGTGTAACAGGTTAGCGAAGTATGTATGGATGTATGGTTTAATGATGACACGGAATGAAGGGACCAGACTCAATTGTCCAATTCAAACACCCACCATTAACGTCCATTTCAAATCCTATCAATTCAGTCAAATTAACTATCAATTCCAACTCAATCCGCCATTAAAACCTTCAATTACTTTGACTATAAAGATCAAAATACACTTAAACGAGCTCAATTAGCAGTCTCTGTTTCACCTGAACCAATTCAGAAACTGATTCATATCAATCTATATCGAAATTGACTAAATCTGTGATGAATGAATACAATTAATCAATGAAGCAACACGAAGATCCGATCAGATTGGCTCTGATACCACTTGACAGAGCTTAGATGGATCTAGATCGATGATGACATTGTGTTCTTCATTGATTGACTGATACGATTAGGTTGAATACGGTTAGTGTGTGAACTGTGTGTATTAAGAGAGTATTTGGACAGAGTAACTAGGCAGAATGGATAAAAATAAGGAACTGATTACATTAATGATAATGTTACAGATATATATAGGGACGATGACACATTCGTTAACTTAACCTTAACGAATGTGTCATTCGTTACATTAAACCTAATGAATGAACATCCTCATTCGTTATACATTAGTTACTAACGAATGCCCTTCATTCGTTGTCACATTCGTTAAGCAGGGTTAACGAATGTGGCTTACAAGCATAACGAATGTAGCTTATTCGTTACAGGGTAACGAATGGCTTTACAATAGAGCGAATGGGGATATATTTACCAAAATACCCCTTACATTATCATTAATATAACAATACTATTATAAAGACCGAGACGCTCAAGTCGCGTATCAACAAAAAGAAAGGCTGAATCTCGTGTTCAACATCATCAAACAAAAATAAACACTTCTTAGATCCACGGGTGGTCCAAAATCCGAACCCGAACACGAGACCAAAAAGGTGACTTTCGGCTAAAAAAGGTAAGAAGTTAGAAAAAACATGATGGGCCGAGCGTTAACTGTTTCTTTATAGGACAAAAAGGTGATATCCGAAACTTGTAAAACACGGGTATACAAAGTTGGTACAACCCAAAAACCATAAAAAGGGTAAAATCGGGTCCTAAGGAGGAGTCACGGAGGAAAATGGCTTTAAAACGGTAAAAGCGAAGAAAAGAAAAGAATTCGCCTCGCACAGCCATGCGAAGTGAATGGTCCATGCGAAGCGAATCGACCAAGCGAAGCAATGGTCCATGCGAAGCGAATGGTCCATGCGAAGCGAATGGCCATGCGAATTTTTCGTGCGAATTTTCCATGCGAATTCTTCATGCGAATTTTCCATGCGAATTCTCCTTCGTCCCCAGCCAGGGGCTCTGCCCCTTGGACCCTGCTAGGGGCTGTCGCCCCTAGACCGCGCTACCAGGGGCGCTGCCCCCGGACCCTTGTTAGTTGAGGGTTTCTTTAACTTAGATGTAAGAAGTAGTAGTAATAGATAATTGATACTCGTAATGTGTTACACAGTTAGCCGTGCACAGCTAAGGAAGGGTATTACCATTAACTCAAAGAGAAACCGACTCCATGTGAGTTTCTAGCCCCTTTTATCTGTGATGTTTCCGGGGCTGTGTGCATACTTTTATGTGTTCAGTGAATACACTTACCCTAAGTGGTAAGTGTTATAACTGTAGTAACGAATGAGACCTCTCATTCGTTAACAATGTTAACGAATAAGGTCTTTCCATAGCCCATTCGCTAAACATGCTTAGCGAATGGATATAATTAGCCAAATGAGCTGCCATTCGTTAAAGTATATTAAAGAATGGGCTCTCACATTAACGAATAGCCTAGTCTTTAACGAATCTGGCCTCATTCGCTAAACACCCTTAGCGAATGAGCCTTTATACGTTAAGTGTAAAGACTAAACTACCCCTATCCTAATCGAACAGCTGCGGACACCAAATCCGTGCACTTACAGACTCCCCCTTGTCTGTAGCTGTCGAATGCTTTCCAATACTTTAGAATCCAATGCTTTAGTCTTCAATACTTTAGCGTCGAACACTTTAACGACGAATACGTTAATGTCGAATACTTTAACTGCATATCATCAGCCATACAGCCAACCTCCCCCTTGGTTGACGATTCTCGGGCTTGTGCAAACAGACAAAATATAACTCTTTGTAAGCAAACCAACAGTTTGTAGCACCTCGTATCAGATCTGCCCCTCAAATAAGCATGTCCAGGTGATCATTCCGATCATCCAACTGGCATATGATATGGGTCAATCAAACGAGTAAATTAGCAGCAAGTCATTGGCTATCTGTCGCACTGGTAACGTAAAAATGTCTTTACGTTCAACCTCGTCACACATCTTCATGAACAACCCAATCATTCCTCATTTTTTCACTTTGGGCTTCGCTCTCTCGATAACGTCTATCCCAAAATATAACTCTTTGAAGCTCTTCGGCAACCAATACGCTTGGATGCACTACTGCTTTGGGCATATGATACAGAGATCCAACATTCATTAATCAATTCTGAACGATCATATTCTTCAATCAGATGACAAGACTCGTATATTCCTCAATCAAATCAACCAATTCAAGAATGTCCCCTTCAACAGAAGCAATCCGCTGAATACTCGTAGCCAACATTGTCAGGATCAAAGTCCCTCAGAAAGAAGTAAATGGACAGACACTCGTATCCCACATAGTCAGGTTTCAATCTCGAACAAATCAATCCACGATCGATGAACAATTGTAGTCTTGAACTCGGTCAAACATAGCTTTGCAATCACATATTACCACCCGAATTGCAGTAATTTTTCAAGAAATCCTTGCAAACGTAGGAAGATACCAATCGAATAAGCTCTTTGAAGTTTTTATCTACCCATTTCTTGACAAATTAGGCAAGGTCTTGAACAATTCTTCGAAAATCTTCATTAAAATTCTCGTTAACTTAATCGGTTACTCCCCCTCGGCCCCTCGATATGCGTGAACAGTCGGCCGAAAAATATATCACCAAATTTTGCCAGAAGAGTATCCTGCACATTTAAAATATCCCTGAAAAATTTCATTTAAGAAAATTTTTTGAAAATACTCTTTTTTTTTTACTCCTGATACATTAAACGTCCTCCTCTTTCGTTACAACAGTATACAATGAATGACTCCTTTTCCACATTTGTTACCCATGAACGAATAAATCACATTCGTTATAAATAACCAAGCCTTCCACATTCGTTAAATTTGAACGAATATGAACACATTCGTTAACACAAATTGGTTATGGAACTGACGGATGTTATAACGAATAAATCACATTCGTTATAAAAATAACGAATGAGCATTGATAGCTAATGAGTTCATCTCCGTAACGAATAAGCACATAACGAATGACTCTCACATTCGTTAGACCTTTTAACGAATGAGCTCATTCGTTAAAACTTCATAACGAATGAACCGTTATTGTAGCCGGAAAACCGATTTTCACCGGAAAAAACTGTTACAGTGGCCGGAAAACTCATATCTTCATCGGAATATGGAAAATCAAGCTCCAACAATGGCAGATGTCATCAAAACTTCATAATTAAGCACCAAAATGCATATGTGAGCTCGGAAATTGATCTAGAACATGAAAATAACATTCAATTCACCAATTATCCAATGATTCGATCCAAAATCCGATCAAACATATTACGAACACGATGAACATGAACCAAACCGTATCACGAGCAACCTCCGGCTCTGATACCAGTTGTAAAAACGTTATAAGGAACATTTACGAGCCAGGAATCTAGTCGCAAATCGATACGTTAAGATCATGTTCATTTAATACGTTAATGGAGATCAATACATTAAGGCATGGAGAGAATCCGACAGCATAACATTACAGGGAATAAATATGGCACAGATCTCTATGTAAGTCTAACTATGGAAGGCCTATTTATAGGCTGGTCTTATTCGTTAGAACTGTAGTAACGAATGAGACCTCCCATTCCTTAACAAGGTTAACGAATAAGGTCTTTCCATGTAAGGCCCCGTTACCGGTAGCCCTACTTTCGTGTTGGATTTACTCATAAACACAGTTCTAAATATCAGAGTTAATTAAAACATTTACGCGGAATATAAAACTTTCATAAAACATTACATAATTCATAACTTGTCTCAAAACATCCATTGTCTTTCAACATTAAAGCATTAAAATTAAAACATCATAAGTCTTCAGATGCCAGGCTCTTATTCTCCTGCCATGTGTCCCCGCTCAAGCCAGCTGTCTCATCCTACTCACCTGCGTGCATACTAAAAGTCAGCTACGCTGAGTGAGTTCTAGATAATCACATAATCATACCATTCACATAACATTATATTCTTTCATTCGTACTTTCATACTTTCATACTTCCTTACTTTCTTACTTTCATACTTTCTTACTTTCTTTTGTATTAACTTACTTTCATATCTTACGTTATAAAGAGCATTACGCCCTACATTCCTCGAGTATTATTATGGCTCGGTACCCTTCTTCCTCGAGTATTATTAGGGCTCGGTACCCTCCTTCCTCGAGTATTATTAGGGCTCGGTACCCTCCTTCCTCGAGTATTATTAGGGCTCGGTACCCTCTTTCCACAAGTATTATTAGGGCTCGGTTTCCCTCTTTCCACGAGTATTATTAGGGCTTGGTTTCCCTCTTTCCTCGAATATTAGTAGGGTTCGGTTCCCTATTTCTCGAATATTAGTAGGGTCGATTCCCTCTTCGTTACCATACAACCATACATCATACCTCGAGTATTATTAGGGCTCGGTACCCTTTTCGTAACCATACAACCATCCTTTCCTTCTTTTATTAACTTTATCACATTCATACACATAAGCATACATATCATACATACCTTAACTTAGCGTTACAACCTGACAGTACGTGCAATATCCGAAGATCGTTCACGTACCGTCAAGCCATCATTCATACATTTCACATTATTCACATAAGGCATACACTTATCTCTTAGGATAAGCGTATTAACAAACATATTGAGTATGCCCACAGCCCCGAAAACTTAACACATAATGGGGCTAGAAACTCACCTGAACACGATTACGTTCACCGTTAATCGTAATCCCTTTCTTCAGTTGTGCACGGCTGACTGTATAACAAGTATACGTATCAATTAACTATCACTTCTCATAATGTATTTCTATCTTTATATGACCCACAACGAACGGGGGTCCGGGGGCAGCGCCCCTGGCAGCGGGGTCTAGGGGCGGCAGCCCCTAGCAGGGTCCAAGGGGCAGAGCCCCTGGCTGGTTTTTCATTAACTGTCTTAACACATTTTTCATTAGGTTTTTAATTTATTTTCTAATCGAACTTGGCTTTAGGCGAAGTTAAACCTCAGGCGAACTTCGCTTTAGGCGAAGTTAAACCTCAGGCGAACTTAGCTTTAGGCGAAGTTAAACCTCAGGCGAACTTATCATCAGGCGAACTTAGCTTGCAGGCGAAGTTCATCAGGCGAACTTAGCATGCAGGCGAAGTTCATCGCTTGAAGGCGAAGTTGCCCAGATGAAGGCGAAGTTGCGCAGATCTCCGCTGTTTCGGTTTCTGATCAACATTTCGGGCGATTTTAACACCCTTGATAAGGTTCAATACCACCCACTACACTTCCCGACCATTTTCGGTCGTTTATACACTAAAAGCTCGGATCTTTAAACTTCCAAGATCAAGAATCATACCTTTTGAGCTTGTTTGGATCTCGTTTATCTTGGTATCACCACTAATCTTTCTCTCTTACCCGGACCTCGCTCGATCCTTCCTTCTTTCTCGGCCCGGCCGGCGGCGGTTTTGGATGTGCTTGGTGTGTGTGTATGTGTGTGTTTAGGAGAGTGGGGGAAATGAAGATATTTTGGGATTTTGGGGGTATTTATATCCCTGAAATCCCATTCTCATTTAACCCATCTAAATTAATCCAAGTCCAAAACCCGCTCCTTCCCCGACATTAATCAATTACGCGAAATCACTAAACATAACTTCCTTTATTCATTATTAAAATTTTAGGATGTTACAAGTCTTCCACCCTTAAAGAGGTTTCGTCCCCGAAACCTAACTATTACATAAACAAACTAGGGTAAAACTTGCGCATCTCATCCTCGGCTTCCCAAGTAGCATCTGATCCCTTGCGGTGTTTCCATATTACTTTTACCAAAGGTATAATCTTGTGACGAAGCTGCTTCTCCTTGCGATCAACGATCTCTATCGGTTGCTCGATGTAGTTCAATTGTTCATCAACCTCAATGTCCATTAATGGCACGTGAGACGTGTCATCAGCTAGACACTTCCTCAGATGAGAAACATGGAAGGTTGAATGAATTCCTTCTAACTCATCGGGTAAATCCAGTTTATAAGCTACTTCACCCACACGACCTACAATCTTGACCGGTCCAATGTACCTCGGACTCAACTTTCCGCTTTTCCCAAAACGGATAATTCCTTTCCAAGGCGAGACCTTGAGCATCACATAGTCACCCACGTTAAACTCAATTGGTCGTCGCCGCTTATTTGCATAAGACTTTCGTCTGTCTTGCGCGGCTTTCAATCTTGCTTTGATCTGATCGAGCTTTGAAGACGTTTCTTGAACCACTTCTAGGCTTCCCATTTCTTTCTGACCAATCTCGCCCCAACACACCGGGGTTCCACATCGTCTACCGTAAAGCATCTCAAACGGTGGCATACCAATACTTGAATGGTAACTGTTGTTATAGGAGAACTCTGCCAGATGCAGATGATCATCCCAACTTCCACCAAAATCTAAAACACAAGCACGTAGCATATCCTCAAGGATTTGGATCGTCCTTTCAGACTGTCCATCAGTTTGAGGATGATACGCCGTACCGATGTTCAACCTCGTCCCCATAGCTTCATGGAATTTCTTCCAGAACCTCGAAGTAAACCGTGTATCTCTATCGGACACGATAGATAACGGTACTCCATGCTTGGTTACAACTTCCTTGATGAACAAGCTTGCTAACATTTCTGACGAGATGGCCTCTCGTATGGGCAGAAAGTGAGCACTCTTGGTCAAACGGTCCACAATCACCCAGATGGTATCATGTTGCTTAGCTGTACGAGGTAGCTTAGTTATGAAATCCATGGTGATGTGTTCCCATTTCCACTCAGGTATCTCTAGCGGTTGCATCATCCCATAAGGCTTTTGGTGCTCGGCTTTGACTTGTAAGCAAGTTAAGCACTTACTAACATAATCCACTACATCGTTCTTCATTCCTGGTCACCAGTAATCTCTTTTCAAGTCTTGGTACATCTTTGTAGCTCCTGGATGGATTGAGTACCTTGACTTATGAGCTTCATCTAAGATTCGACTTCTAAGATCACCATGGCGTGGGATCCACATACGGTCGAACCTAGTCTTAACTCCATGAGTGTTTTCCATCAACTCATCTTGCTGGCCATAAATCCTTTCTTTCTTTACTAACCCTTCATCTACTAACACTTCTGACTGCACCTTGATGATTTCTTCAAAAAGACTCGGGTTCATGATCAACTTGTATGACTTCACTGTTGCAAGGACTTCCTCATTCTTACGACTTAACGCATCAGCGACCACGTTAGCTTTACCGGGGTAATACTTAATCTCACAGTCGTAATCCTTTATCAATTCTAACCATCTTCTCTGCCTCATGTTCAGTTCTTTCTGCTCGAAGAAGTACTTTAAACTCTTATGATCGGTATAGATAGTACACTTAGTGCCGTACAGATAATGCCTCCATACCTTAAGAGCATGCACTACAGCTGCTAACTCCAAATCATGCGTCGGATAAGTACTCTCATGGACCTTCAACTGTCTAGACGCGTAGGCTATCACCTTCCCTCGTTGCATCAACACGCAACCTAACCCTTGATGCGAGGCATCAGCACAAACAACAAAATCCTCATCACCATCAGGTAAAGTAAGGATTGGAGCTTGCGTGAGTCTCTTCTTCAATTCTTCAAAGGCTTCCTCCTGAAACTTTCCCCAACTGAATACTATCGACTTTCGGGTCATACGGTCAGTGGTGCGGCTATCTTGGAGAAACCTTCGATGAATCTCCTATAGTAGCCAGCTAACCCTAGGAAGCTTCGTATATCAGTCGGATTCTGCGGAGTCTTCCAATTCGTTATCGCTTCAATCTTAGCTGGGTCCACGGTAATCCCCTCCGGATTAACCACATGACCTAAAAATTGCACTTCTCTTAACCAGAACGCGCACTTCGAAAACTTGGCGTACAACTTCTCTTTCTTCAGAACTTCCAATACCTCTCTCAGATGCTCGGCATGGTCAGACTCACTCTTTGAATAAATCAATATATCGTCAATGAAGACGATAACCGACTTATCCAACATCGGCCGACACACCCTATTCATCATGTCCATAAATGCTGCAGGAGCATTTGTTAGACCGAATGACATTACGAGGAACTCGTAGTGTCCATACCGCGTTCGGAACGCTGTCTTAGGGATGTCTGCCTCTTTCACCTTCAGCTGATGGTAGCCTGATCTGAGATCTATTCGTGAGAACCAACTAGAACCTTGCAGTTGGTCAAACAGATCATCAATCCGTGGCAAAGGATATCTATTCTTTACCGTAAGCTTATTCAACTCACGATAATCTATGCACATTCTCATACTTCCATCCTTCTTTTTCACGAACAATACGGGTGCGCCCCACGGGGAAACACTCGGTCTTATGAAACCTTTGTCGAGGAGTTCTTGCAGTTGTGACACCAATTCTTTCATCTCGGACGGCGCTAGACGGTAAGGCGCTTTCGCGACGGGCTGGGCTCCTGGTATTAAATCTATCTGAAATTCTATCTCTCGCTCCGGTGGCAACCCCGGAAGATCCTCAGGGAATACTTCTGGGTAGTCGCGTACGATAGGAACATCTTTCATTTCTTTCGCCTCGGCCGTAGCGTTGACGACATAAGCCAGGTAGGCACAACACCCTCGCCTTAACAAACCCTCGGCTTTTATCATTGAAATGACATTAAGCCCAGAACTTTCCTTATCACCATAAACCGTCACCGCACTACCATCCAATGATTTTAACCTTACTATCCTACTCTTACACACTATCTGAGCCTCAAACTCAGACAACCAATCCATTCCCAAAACCACATCGAACCCTCCCAAGGTCATAACGTACAAGGTAACCGGGAACTCATGTCCTTCCAATTCTATCTTACAGTTCTTAACCATCTTTGTTATTTTAACCGAAGTGTCATTGGCAGTTTCTACTACAAAAGTTTCAGACACTCGGCAGCCTTTCATTTTAGCGAGTTTACTAAATGTCGTAGCTACAAAACTTCTATTCGCACCAGAATCAAATAATACTGAAGCAGAAATACCGTTTACTAGAAACGTACCTGTGACAACATCCGGAATCTGCTTGGCTTGTTCTTGGGTCAGCATGTAGGCTCTAGTTCTTGGCCTAGCTTGATCGGCATTTTTCCTTCCACTACCTCCAGCTTCACTCTCGGTACACTCCCTAGCAAAGTGACCTGTCTTACCACACTTGTAGCATGCAGGCTTAGAACTGCACTCATGAGCATAATGACCTGCCTTCCCACACTTGTAGCAAACATTCGACCCAAATCTACATTCTCCGGCATGAATCTTTCCACACTTATGACATGTATCTGAACCCTTTCCCCACCTACACTCACCACTGTGTGCCTTGCCATAGGTCTTGCACGACCTGTTCTCCCAAACTCTGGGCTGCTTGTTCTTAGGGTTCCACATCTGGGTACCGGGTCGTTTAGCAGGAGCGACCCATTTCTTTTCTTTCTTCTCGTCTCCCACCACCACATCATCCGCAGTCAAGTCTGCATAGACCATTTCTGCGAGTTCGACAGCAGAATCGAAAGTAGCAGGTTTACTTGTCCTGACTAACATGCGGACTCTCTGTGGTAATCCCCTCACGTAACACTTGATCCTTTTAGCCTCAGTGTTGACCATATCGGGCACCAACCTAGACATTCGATTGAACTCGGTGGTGTACTCACGATGTGTCATTGTTCCAGCTTTCAAGTTTAAAAACTTCATCTCCGCCCTTTCAACCTCGGCGTCAGCACAAAACTTCATCATCACTAACTCCTTCAGATCGTCCCATTTCATCTCCTTAATCTCTTCACGGGTCTTCCTCTGCTCCACACTCTCCCACCAATACATATCCTCATCCTCGAATGATTGAGTAGCATAACCTACCGCTTGATCGGGACGGCACTCGCTAATGCGGATAACCTTATCCATGGCGGTTATCCACTGAAGAGTAGCGATTGCGTCTCCTAAACCAGTCAGCTTAGGCGAGTCACAACCTTTGAAGGACTTATAGTTGCAACCGCCTCGGCCCCTCTTCCTATCATCATCTTTCACAGACCTTACCTCACTTGAGTCACCCCTTTCCCTCTCGTCATCCTTTCTACCATTACCACCGGCCCCTTCAACAGTTCTTTCTCGGCTTCCAGCAGACCTTCCCGGGGTAATATTCTTCACAGCAGTGGCCACAGCTTGAACAATAGCTGCTTGAATGGCGGATCCAGTTGAACTCCTTCATTGTTTTCCGGGTTTCTTCCAGCTGCGCTTCCTTCAGCTTCGGTGTTGGAAGCTGTCTCAACCGAAGGTTGCTGGACACGACGAGGCCTGCCGCGTCGTCCAGTGCGACCTCCAGCTCCAACAATGTCTCCAGCTCCAGCCATTGTATTCTAAGGGGAAAACACAAACATCATCACTCAAGGAACTATTCAGTACAAGGATAGCAAAACTAACAGGTAATAACAGTGGCCAGCTGTGACTAGCTGATCACGTTGCTTTCCGTGTCCTATACACTTCCCTTTATGAGTCTATTTGTGCTGGTTCTACTTAAGCAGTTAGTCAAATCAAACAATCAATTATTCCTATCCATGTCGTTCACATATCTTTTCTTTCTCATTAACATATATCATTTAATCATACAATTTACCTTTACTGATCTTGCTTGAGCGACACATGGCATTCTTGGACTGGCATCTTCTTTCCTTTCTTACTTAAATCCCATTCTCTGTTCGAGTCTAAGCATGTAGGATGCTTAAATCTCTCGAACTTTGCTCTGATACCAACTTGTAAGACCCCGTTACCGGTAGCCCTACTTTCGTGTTGGATTTACTCATAAACACAGTTCTAAATATCAGAGTTAATTAAAACATTTACGCGGAATATAAAACTTTCATAAAACATTACATAATTCATAACTTGTCTCAAAACATCCATTGTCTTTCAACATTAAAGCATTAAAATTAAAACATCATAAGTCTTCAGATGCCAGGCTCTTATTCTCCTGCCATGTGTCCCCGCTCAAGCCAGCTGTCTCATCCTACTCACCTGCGTGCATACTAAAAGTCAGCTACGCTGAGTGAGTTCTAGATAATCACATAATCATACCATTCACATAACATTATATTCTTTCATTCGTACTTTCATACTTTCATACTTCCTTACTTTCTTACTTTCATACTTTCTTACTTTCTTACTTTCTTACTTTCTTACTTACTTACTTTCTTTTGTATTAACTTACTTTCATATCTTACGTTATAAAGAGCATTACGCCCTACATTCCTCGAGTATTATTAGGGCTCGGTACCCTCCTTCCTCGAGTATTATTAGGGCTCGGTACCCTCCTTCCTCGAGTATTACTAGGGCTCGGTACCCTCCTTCCTCGAGTATTATTAGGGCTCGATACCCTCCTTCCTCGAGTATTATTAGGGCTCGGTACCCTCTTTCCACGAGTATTATTAGGGCTCGGTTTCCCTCTTTCCACGAGTATTATTAGGGCTTGGTTTCCCTCTTTCCTCGAATATTAGTAGGGTTCGGTTCCCTAGTTCTCGAATATTAGTAGGGTTCGATTCCCTCTTCGTTACCATACAACCATACATCATACCTCGAGTATTATTAGGGCTCGGTACCCTTTTCGTAACCATACAACCATCCTTTCCTTCTTTTATTAACTTTATCACATTCATACACATAAGCATACATATCATACATACCTTAACTTAGCGTTACAACCTGACAGTACGTGCAATATCCGAAGATCGTTCACGTACCGTCAAGCCATCATTCATACATTTCACATTATTCACATAAGGCATACACTTATCTCTTAGGATAAGCGTATTAACAAACATATTGAGTATGCACACAGCCCCGAAAACATAACACATAATGGGGCTAGAAACTCACCTGAACACGGTTACGTTCACCGTTAATCGTAATCCCTTTCTTCAGTTGTGCACGGCTGACTGTATAACAAGTATACGTATCAATTAACTATCACTTCTCATAATGTATTTCTATCTTTATATGACCCACAACAAACGGGGGTCCGGGGGCAGCGCCCCTGGCAGCGGGGTCTAGGGGCGGCAGCCCCTAGCAGGGTCCAAGGGGCAGAGCCCCTGGCTGGTTTTTCATTAACTGTCTTAACACATTTTTCATTAGGTTTTTAATTTATTTTCTACTCGAACTTGGCTTTAGGCGAAGTTAAACCTCAGGCGAACTTAGCTTTAGGCGAAGTTAAACCTCAGGCGAACTTAGCTTTAGGCGAAGTTAAACCTCAGGCGAACTTATCATCAGGCGAACTTAGGTTGCAGGCGAAGTTCATCAGGCGAACTTAGCTTGCAGGCGAAGTTCATCGCTTGAAGGCGAAGTTGCCCAGATGAAGGCGAAGTTGCCCAGATGTCCGCTGTTTCGGTTTCTGATCAACATTTCGGGCGATTTTAACACCCTTGTTAAGGTTCAATACACCCACTACACTTCCCGACCATTTTCGGTCGTTTATACACTGAAAGCTCGGATCTTTAAACTTCCAAGATCAAGAATCATACCTTTTGAGCTTGTTTGGATCTCGTTTATCTTGGTATCACCACTAATCTTTCTCTCTTACCCGGACCTCGCTCGATCCTTCCTTCTTTCTCGGCCCGGCCGGTGGCGGTTTTGGGTGTGCTTGGTGTGTGTGTATGTGTGTGTTTAGGAGAGTGGGGGAAAATGAAGATATTTTGGGATTTTGGGGGTATTTATATCCCTGAAATCCCATTCTCATTTAACCCATCTCAATTAATCCAAGTCCAAAACCCGCTCCTTCCCCGACATTAATCAATTACGCGAAATCACTAAACATAACTTCCTTTATTCATCATTAAAATTTTAGGATGTTACATTCCATAGCCCATTCGCTAAACATGCTTAGTAAATGGATATACTTTACCGAATGAGCTGCCATTTGTTACACTATAGTAACGAATGGACTCTTACATTAACGAATAGCCTAGTCTTTAACGAATTAGGCCTCATTCGCTAAACGTCCTTAGCGAATGAGCCTTTATACATTAAGTGTAAAGACTAAACTACCCCTATCCTATTCGAACAACTGCGGACACCAAATCCGTGCACTTACAGTATGCTACGTGAATATCTACGAATGATATAGAAAGAGTTAAGAATACGTATGTGGACATGTACGATTATATATAAATGTGTAACAGGTTAGCGAAGTACGTATGGATGTATGGTTTAATGATGACACGGAATGAAGGGACCAGACCCTTATAATATCTGTGATGTTAGGGACCAGACCCTTATAATATCTGTGATGTTAGGGACCAGACCCTTATAATATCTGTAATGATAGGGACCAGACCTTAATAATATCTGTGATGATTGAGAAAGAATAGCATATGGTATACCATAGAGTTTTATGAAAGAAAGTGTGTAAGTACGTATGCATGTATGTAAAGTATGTACGAATGAAGTAATAGTAAGTAAGGTATGAATACGTATCTTTGGACACGTATGAGTAAGGATATGAATGTAATGTATGTTAATTGATTATCTAGAACTCACTCAGCGTAGCTAACTTTTAGTATGCACGCAGGCAAATAGGTTGAGGCAGTTGGCTTGAGGAGGGACACATGGCATGAACTGAAGAGGCTAGAATCTATGAAGAAGTGTCATGACTATTTTATATTAATGTTTATGAAAAGATAATTTGTATGCTTAAGAGAAGATTCGATGTTTTGTAATGTAATGCTTGAAGTTTTAATTCTTCCGCGAGAGTTTTAATTTGCTCTGATTTTAAAACTGTGTTTATGAGTAAATCCAACACTAAAGTAGGGTTATTGGGAATGGGGCCTTACACTAAGGAAGTGCAATACGCACAAATCTCGATCAGCCTCGAGACCTGGTTGCCTTCCTGGAGGGTGAGGTGTGAGTGTGAAACTTGTTAATCCAAGTGTATCACACCAAATGTTTACGAATCTACTACCCTCATTGTATCAATCATGGTCATGTGACGATCACATCCTTAAATCATAAACCGAATTCACTGTGATACGTGTCTAAACTCGGTTCTTCCTTATGATGTTTTAGTTGAAAGAAATGGTGGGAAAGGCCATGGTGATACATGGATATTCCAACCATCCATCTCAACGCCTTATCTTGATTTCGATCAATTTTAAATCTGTTGTTGGAAAAATTAAGCCATGGTGATACATGGATATTTCAATGATAATATTTTTTTTTCGGTTTTTTATTTTTGTTATGAATGATTTTTTTCCCATTTTGTTGGGACAAGCTCATGATGAGCCATGCACATCTCAGCCCACCGTTTAAGTTTCACCATCTCCTCTAATTATCAGATTTATCAATACTCCAAGTTTAGGCTAAAAAAAATAAATAAAAATAAAAATTGTGCCCTCATGAATTTTCACAAAAAAACTAGAAATTTTGCATAGTTACACACATTATCCCAAAAGCTAACAAATTTTTCAAAATTTCGTCCTTATAGCATGTCTTCTTCCCCTAATCGTCACACCGACAACTCTGGCTGCAGTATGTCATTGTGACATTCGTGACAAAACCGGATACACATTAGTACTTACAATCGAATAAGCGTTTAACCGCTTATTGCATAACGAGCAAACGAATAACCGAACGGGTCTGGTTATGACCCGGATATTCCGGGGGGCCATCTATAAGTGATATACGTTTAATATAAGCCGATATATTGATATTAAGGCCTTAGTATGATAGCAAACTAGCTAAACGAAAGCATGCTCGTTTAACTACCCAATATGGATTTTAACTCAAAAGATAGTTCCGAAACAAGCATTGTATAATCCATTAAGCCGAAAAAGATTTGTTAAACACTTGTTAGGATGTTTTAAGAGATCCGTGAAAATATTTTCTATTTTTACAAACAAATACTACGTTTTTCTAAATTTATACAAAAATGGCCAAAAACACTTGTTTTCGCGCTACTTGTCGTACCCGATAAAGTTTTCGCAGCAAAAACCGGACCCGAAATTAATTTGCTCGAGATTCACGCACGGCATGCATAACAAGGCAAGTATGGCAAAAAGTGGGGCCCAAGTGGGATCCCATAGTGGCGGCCGTAAGGGGTAAAACTTCCCCCTAAGTTTCTTATATTTTAATTATTAACTTTAAATTGTTTCACATACTCATCTTCTAAAATCTGGAGATAACAAGCTGGTCTTTCATTTCCATAACAAAATTCTAAGGTAAAGTGGCTTATTTTGATTAATTTAGCTTAATCAAGTTTGATTCCATATAAACGTAGTTTGATTACCAAAAATCATTCCTAATCATGCAAAAATCCTAAAATTTGTCTAAAAACATGTTTTGATCCTAAACATTGTTAAGAACCTGTTTTGATAAGTTTTTTTTTTCCATACACACGGATTAAGGGGTTTAAATCGCGTTTTTACGGTTCAAAAGTTGGGTTAAGAACCCTAACCGAAACCCTAACTTTCATGGTTGGTCCCTTGATGATACATGCTTGGTTTGTGATATAGGACTTGTACTTAGCTTATGTAGAAGCACGAGAACCCGGAAATTGAATTAAGAGACCGGAAATGGGCGAAAACCGCAAACGTAATGCCGAAATGCTCGATTACGGGCTGTTTAGGATTCGATTGGTGATGTGCATATTGTTAGGTTATAAAATTTTGCAGGGACATCAAGAATATGGTTGAGTCCCGGTCCCAGTCCACTATCCGAGAATATTTGACGAATTTATTGCCGAATTGGGACGTTTATTTGGGAAAAATATTTAAAATGCTTAAAAATTATGAAATTTTATTGGGAACTCATATTTGGTATATTATGATCACATATGAAATTTGAAACACTAAGTATGTCTGGTGCGTTCGCGTTTATTTGAATTTTCAAAGTCTTTCTTGGCTCAAAAATGTTATTTGGCAAGATTGTTAGCTTCTGGAATTGCTACAGGTTATTTTGGGAAGTGTTTTGGTCACTCAGGAATTTTCGCAGATTTTTCGGAAATCATTTGGTATAAACGGATGATTTTCGGGCTAAATATAGCATATAAAATGATTTTTTATAAATTTGTAAGTCATTCAATAATTTCAAAAATATTTTTATAAAAATCTACATATTTTATTTGATATGTGTCTAAATTTTCATGATCTAATGATTAACAGATAATTAATAGTGTTAATTTGAAGATTAAACAAAATTAATTCTAAAGAAAACCGGCAAGTTTGTGTTAACGAACCTGTTGGAATATCAGCACATAAAAAACGATCTAGAAGCATATTTTCAGATTACTTATTTAAAAACAAACTTTTTGTGAGAATCCACATAATTTGAACTAATTGTGCGCGTTTTTCTCCAAATCAAACTGAATAAATGGAAACGAGCCTCGTAACGAATCCAGACCCCTACATTGTGATCTTTCTTTCTAACTTAATCATTTTATAAACCAACACGTTTACCCAAGTTTACATCCCCATAACTTTTTTCCAAACGCGTAAACGAGCAACTTGGCCCAGCTGGTGAAACGGGGAAACTGAGCCAAGTTCGAGTTTAAACATCAGACATTGAACATCACAATCTAAGCCAATTGACACTTCCTGGGTGTTACAGACACACCAAGACTAGTTACGACCCAGCTTAGTATAAAGATTATAATAATATTAAAATATTAATCTTTTTATAATATTGATCATAGGGACTAAGTGATAGCAAGGGAAACGAACCCCGAGCTGATCTCGCACTGAGTGCCTACAAAACCGTGAATTTCATGACTCCTCTTTTCAAACTGTCTACGAACTTATTGGGGTGAAAAGCATATTTATATACGTTATCTACCTGGAAACAGTTCTGGACATAAATTATATGAACGTTTACATACAAAAAGTCCCTACAAACATAATGATTGATTACGTGCGAATGAATGGTAAATAGTATTCTTGAATGAAAAATTAAGTGGATATGGTATGAATACCAAACCATAACGAAATTACATGTAACGATACGTTTATATAAACACGCTGTGTACTGTTAAACATGACAGGCTGGGTCAATAACGTGGTATGTAACGGCCATGGGTATAACGTGGTCTGTAACGGCCATGGGGATAACGTGGTCTGTAACGGCCATGGGGATAACGTGGTCTGTAACGGTCATGGGGATAACGTGGTCTGTGATGGCCATGAGAATAACGTAGGCAGTGGAGGCCACGAGGATATTGTGAACGGAAGGGGGGCCACAGTGTTTGGTGATACGTGAAAAATACTATATATATATATACACACACACACACTAGTAGGTACCCACACGATGCAGTGGAATACGAAAACAACTTGCTATACATAATTGTGATTATGTACAAAGCGCAAAGAAAATAACACCCGTGAATGCAGGCTAAGGTGAAGCTAAATGTGCAAGTGAGTGAGTGACCAACTATTGGTGTATAAAGAAGCATATTATATTATTTATTATAATCACTTTACTTTGTTACCCAACCAAAACCAAGCATGTAATTAAGTTCTATAAATCATCAATCAACAAAATGGTTTAATAATACATAGGAAAATTGGTTTTTATTAGTCCCAACTATTCCATTTTTGTCAGCGCTGGTCCTAACTTTCATTTTGGCTGACAACGGTCCCAACTTTCATATACGTTTCTTCCACCAGTACGCGACTAACGGAGTACTAACTCCGTTATGTCATTGCTGACGTGTCCATCCTACCTGTCAAAAACGTATGAAATGGCAGCCTACGTAGATGTTGATTATACTTAAGCCCTAATCTCTCTCCCAATAAACATAACATTTTAGATAAACATCCACTGATTAGTTTAGTTGATCACACCTCACTCATTTGTTTACTCAAACTCAACCTCTCCGACAACAAACAACATCCAACATTCTCGATGTCTTCATTAGCTCTTCACCGTTCTTCCAAACTCACATCCCAAACCCCTCTTTGCATCTTCCGCATCACCAAACCCCCATCAAAATCATTACTTCTAGTCTCCGCAGCATCCGACAACGGCCCGGGAGCCTCAGGCTTAACCACGGATCACATAATCAACAACGGAACCAAACTGATCACAATTACCACTGATTCGGGTTCAATTGAGGTGGATGAGGTGATAGAGGCCGAGCTGAAGGAGAATGGGTTTAGGAGTACCCGGCGGACGAAGCTCATATAATCAAGGAGAATGTTTATTGAGTTGTGATCAATTTGGGGATTTTAAGAATTAGAGCTTGAGAGTGAATGAAAGTTGGAAGAGAGATTAGGGCTTAAGTATAATCAACATACACAGACATAATATCCATGTAAGCTTTCATGTCATCTGCTTTTGACAAGTAGAATGGACACGTAAGCAATGACATAACGGAGTTAGTACTCCGTTAGTCACGGACTGGTGAAAGAAACGTACGTGAAAGTTGGGACCGTTGCCAGCCAAAATGAAAGTTGGGACCAGCGCTAACAAAAATGGAATAATTGGGACCAATAAAAACCAGTTTTCCTAATACATAATATTATCCGTGCAAGTGTTTTACATTATTAAATCCCAGTAACGCTAAAAAAGAACAAACTCTTCTTCCTCGGCCTTCATAGTGGCACCAAAACGTCCAGAATCAAAAGCAGTAAAGCACGCCCATCAAATCTACAAAATCAATTTTAGTAACCAATTAGTGAGGCCAATGAACCTTCTCAAATTGTCAAAATTTAAGAAAATAAAGATTGGAAATCCAGTACCCGTCAATCATAACGGCCTTGTTTCCTGTTCCATGGGATCCTAGACCTAATGCATCTACAACAAAGATAATTTTAAGAATGAAATTAAAATATATCAAAATCAACTCAAAATAGATGTAATAAATCTTTACCTTCATATAAAAATTAGTAAATTACAATAGCCAAAATTTAGGCCTTCATATCCCGCCATGTTCTTCTAAAATTCCTTAACTTTTCAGTCTAAAGTTCCCAGGGCTCTCAAATTGAACTTATAAAACAAATTAGGTACACGTACTTATCTGAGTGGAGTTGCAATTGTCAATACATCTACCTAAAATATAATAAACAACACCAAACAATAAACAATGAGCACTAAATATTGCAGGTAGTTGAAGAATCAAAAAAGTTAACTTGAAGGGCAGGAAGCTGTTACAAATTCATGAAAACGAAAAAACATACAGTCATTGCGTATCTTTGATGGCAAAAAGACTTGTTCGATCTATATTAGCTACTATAGTTAATTCCAAAAATGTACTATGAACCATTTGACTCTATGAAAGTCAAAGTTCATGCAACTTAAGGGGGCTTTCATAGTTAACCGCAGAATTGTTAAATAACTATAAATCTTACAGTTAAAAGTAAGTTACGCGTGTTATCAAAAACCATCTTGGAACTCTAAAGTCAATAATACAACCATTCAAAATGCCTGCATTACGGTAACCAGATTACCAATTCAGTTTCCAGCTATGGAAATTTTAAATTCGGTTATAACCAAATAACACATACTAACCGGTTAACCATATCGAGCCCAGAACCAAAACGGAATCAAAACCAATCATAAAAATCAAAAATAGAAACTGAACCAAACCTATTGTGAAAATCGAAACCGAAAACCTAAAACCAAATATTCGAAACCGCACTGAAGTCCAGTGGCGGAGCCACAATATGGTCACCGGGTTCGGCCTAACCCGGTCTTTTTTCGGTTTTATATATAACCTATAGTATCGAACCAATGAGCGAACTCATTCTTTTTTGGCGAGCGAACCCAGTGTCATTCTAAAAAAAGTATTCGAACCCATTAATTATGAAAATTTTAGTTAAAAAATTTTTTAGCAATGAATAATTTGTTATAAACTATAAAAAACTTTAAAAAGTTGCTAAGAAGCATTATTAAAGGACTAATAATAACCCATATATAGATTATGATTACAAAAAAATGGTCCAAATTATTCACATAATTGTCCAGTAAAAACAACCCACTTAACATTACCTATGTGAAACTTAAATAAAAAAAAACAAAAACAACACCCATCGCCTTAACGAGCAATAAATTATGTTTTTATCGACCAAACGATCATCGCCTCATCTCCTTCGTCAGTTCGTCTCAAGGCTTCAACCATCGCCTTACCTGTCGCACTTCACCCATACAACAGCAACGGTCGACTGGCCGACTCTTTCTTTGATGAGCCTTCAATCGTTCCAGACCTCACGTCAGATGATAACGACTGACGACTATATATATGATGTTTGCATTTGTTATATTGAAAATGAGTTCTTTTTTTGAGTCGCGATTGAAGATGTTATGAATCGTTTTCAAAACATGAAAATGCGTAGCAGACAACTATAATATGTAATATTTTTTTATTAAATATGACTTTGGACCCGACCCGTTTGGGCCCGAAATCTTTGACGCTGGAAAAAATACTAGCACCGAAAAATACCGAACTCATAGGAAAAAATTTCTGGCTCCACCACTGCACTGAATCTATTGTAAAAACCAAAAACCTAAACTGAACAAAACCAAAACCGAACAGTTTTCAAATATATTCTTGTCGAGTTGTTGAATGATCTTTAAAAATTATCCTCAGACCCTACCATAGCCTTGCTATTGGTGGGATATACCGACGACGAGGACGACGAGGACGACGACGAGGACGACGACGACGACGACGACGAGGACGACGACGAGGACGAGGACGAGGACGAGGACGAGGACGATGACGAGGACGAGGACGATGACGAGGACGATGACGATGACGATGACGATGACGATGACGATGACGATGACGATGACGATGACGATGACGATGACGATGACGATGACGATGACGATGACGATGACGATGATGATAAACTAAAAATTGATTTATAGCTTTTGTAAGTTGTAACACACACAGAAAAAAAAGGATCAAACTTTATAAGCACATGCAAAACTTTATTTTAAATATATACCTTACAGAATGCATGCCTTGTAGCTGAGCCCAACTGTGTTTCCCTTCTGCAAATGCATTTTCATTGAACAATAGAAACAACTTAAAAGGATTCGGTTGATATTTATATAAATAAGAAAATTCAGTAAAATAGTCTATCACTAATAACATTTGACAGACCTCTCGGGTTGACCCAACCTCTTTAAAATGGCCCGTTTTGACACGAACCAAACTGAAACCTTTTTAAAATGGTTCGTTTTGACACGAACCAAGCCAATGCCTTTTTAAAATGGCCCGTTTTGAGATAAACCAAACCGATACCTTTTAAAACAGCCTGTTTTGACACGAACCAAACAGATACCTTTTTTAAACATCCTATTTTGACCCGAACCAAAATCAATACCTTTTTAAAAGAACCCATTTCGACACGAACTGATGCCTTATTTTAAAACGGCCTGTTCAGATAGCTAATAACACTAACCGAGAACCAAACCGTTTAGATAGCTAAAACAAAACTCAACCTTTTATGGATTGGCGGGTTCTAGTCTGGAATGAAACTTTTGCATAATGAACAATAATAATAATTACCTGAGTGAAACATAAACCATCACTTCTAGCAACTGACTTCTCAAAATAGTGAACAAAGATCAAACTCCAGCTGTCGCTCCGTCATCAACGTCACACAAAGTCCTGAAACATACATAAAGACAACAGGATAAATTTATGAAAAAAACTACTACTACTATAAATATCAAAATTAATTATGAAGTCCTTTTACTTTGTACAAAAGAACAAAAATGCATTTTCAACCATCAATGACTCTGTTACCTTCCAGATTATATTAGTGGGTTCCCTTTTTATATTAACTTTCAATCACCAATAAGCTAAAACTTTGAATCTGCTAAAAAATAGGCGCAAATACAAATACCATAAGTGTAGATCCTAAAAATTAACAAAGATATAGAATTATAATAGTTACAGAAAATTACCCATGACAAATGTTAAAATCGCTTCCTGCTCTGATAGACAACTGTCAAAAAGATTATGCATATTTCAACTAATAAATACACTTGGTAAAAGATAGTTGTGCGTATTGCTTTTCATAAAATCAGTTGCAACCATTAGGTGTTCAGTTATCTTCTTTGAATAATCTAGTATGAAATAATTGGAAAATGTGGAGGAACTTAGGTATCATATACATGTTTTGTTCTCATTTACGTTCGTTTATTTTTGTTCATTTGCATTCGTGATATGTTTGTTTAGTTATTAAACGAATGAACATAAACGAACACACACAATTTCTTAATGAATGAACATAAACAAAAAAAATTGTTCATTTATCAATTGTATTTTTCTAAAGCTGTAATTATGGGTTCGACTGAAAATTTCCAGCGCAGCCGGTAATACTAGACCATGAGCATCCCTAATGTTGTATATGACATGATATTCACAAAACATATTATCATATTGACATTTTCATGCAAACTAATTATTGAAAATAATTTTGTCAAACCAGACCAGTTTTAAGGCCGGCCCAGCCAACCCATCTGGTTTGATTTGTTGTTTCTAAACTATAGGTGGCAGTTTGATCCAATATTTTTTCAAAACCATTGGAATAAAAGTTGGAAACTATAACACAGAAAAGAAAAGGTTGGTTTAATGAGCTTTTTATAGTTTTCTTAGAAACCAAATTTTGGTTTCGTTACGGTTTTGCATTTAGCAAAAAGCAAACCGAACCGTTAAAGCGAAAGGAAGAAAAAACCTTTGCTATTGAAATTATTGATTATAAATGCTTGTAGCCAGATATTTATATCGACTATAACCAAACAAAACCCATAAAAATTAAACAAGCTTATTGTGAAAACTAAAAAGACAAAACCAAACGGTTAAAAAAAAGAAGCCAAAATTCACATTTTCTGTTCTTGGTTAAGTAGCCCAAAACCGACCCATTCACACCTTGATGTTTAGGGGACAGGCCTTTAAAACCGGATATTCAGGCCTAACTGGGCTTTTTAGTTAAATATTAGGAACTTAGATTGCTTGCAACTTTAAAACCTAGAACTTTTTATACATCTCTAGCACCAATTATTTAATGTAATTTTTATAATATAAGAAAAGAAAAGCCATAAGAAAATAACTTGCAAAAATAAAGACATTGAAGTAAGTAGAGCTACCTCAAAAAGTAGCATCCCAATTATGGTTTTGACATAGTGATTTATAAATGCCTTGCATTGTTGGATCATTACACCAGCAACACCAATTAGTGTTTGATTGACTTTAGTAATTACACCCTGAAAAGAATTTTCATATTAAAAAGGAATGTTAGTCTCATAACTTCTTTTTCCAAAGTTAAAATACATAAAATATGTACATACCACTGGACCAGCCAACAAAGAGGTTCCAGAATCAGTAATTGTTGCACATCCCTGGAACAAAATCCTCTTTTCGCCTCAACAACTACACCAGACGGTATCTTATAAGCATAAAAAAAATTATAAATAAAAACAAAAGGATTTAAAGGTTCATACATTGTACAAGATCATAAGGCAATCCAATAAGCCATTTCCTTCATATATATTTGACTTTCTCTTAGATACTTTTTGTATTTTATTTGAACTATTGCTAACCACCCTATGCACAATAATCACTGGTTATACATCTATACGGAAACGTAACAATAACAAATTACAGACCGAAATGTATTTTAACCTTCAAAAATTGCCTCCAGCCCTACAACTTTATTCTTATAATAAGGTGTTTGACATGCAGGATATGACGCCTCGGTTGCATCCTTATCAATCAGGTCCGTTTTATGATGCTAACACCAAACACACACCTACAACCAATGTTGCAAAAGTCGCTAGGCGAACCCTAGGCAGCCGACTGGGGAGTTGGGAGTAGTCGGAGTACTCGGGGAGTACTCGGACATGGTAACTATAATGAAAATTAATTTTTGGACATTATATATTTGTCAAAATAAGCATAATTCATGTCAAAAGGGTACTCTAGCTGACTCAGCAACTTTTGAATGACTTTTAACTGACTTTTAGAGAACCCTAGCCTGCCTAGCCCGATTTTTTACCGCCTAGCCCGACTTTTAGAGAACCCTAGCCCGCCTAGCCCGACTTTTTTTCTGACTTTTTACCGATTTTTAGAAATTCCTAGCCCGACTTTTGACCGCCTAGCCCGACTAGTCCGACTTTTGACCGACTTTGATCGCCTCCAACTAATCCAGGCCGACTTGGAAAAAGTCTCCAAGGTAGTGGTCCGAGGACCGACTAGTCGGCCTTGGAATCCGACTTTTACAACACTGCCTACAACAATTATATCATCATAACTATTATTCGAATTATTAAATTCCATATTTTCTACCAATGTTAACAAATTACATTTAGAAATCACATCGATTAAATGTGCCTAATTACGAATATCAGGTGCAAACATTTACACAAATACCATCATATAACATATACAAACTACAAAATTAATCAAAAAATTTAACTTAAGAAGCAAATAAACTGACAATAACTATAAATTCAAACCTCCCACACCTGAATCAATATCAGATTTGAAAATCAAGTTTGGTGAATCACCTTGCCGTTCGGTGAACCTCTTAAATCCTCCAGCTACAACACCTCGCTGTTCGGTGAAGCACCTTCCAAATACCCAGTTGACGTCCCTATACTAAATCCACAAATATAGGGTTAGAATCCCCAAATTGAAACTACTAATTAGGTCAAACTAGAATACAAAAATTAATAAAACATGTGAAATAGAGAGAGAGAACTTGGCAAAAGAGAAAACCAAAATCAAATTTGGCAGACACAATGGGCTGAGTATCGGCGGTAGAAGCAACCGGAGGAGGTTGCTATCTTACTAACAAATTCGCCTGTGTCTAGTTTGAGAGAAGGAGAGAGAGACAAGTAATTAGATATGAAATTTGGATGGACTTATTCAAATTTTGAAATTGTGTCAGAATGTTCCAACTTATACGTGAAATATACAATGAGGGGGATTTCAACATGATGCTTTAATAGTTGTACCCTAGGCTTTAAGGCATGTAAAACTCTTAAATTCAAGAATTTTGAATGAAATGACGAAATTGCATATATATTTTAATATAGTATATACATGTATGATCAGGATCATGTTACAACTTTTTAGAAATCGAGAACTATAAAACCATTTTGAACCACAAAAGAACTTAAAAATAAAAAATAACATAAAAAGTAAAAAATCTCAGTTTAGCTAAATTATACATATATGTTTAATATGTACATATATGTACACACATGTTTTTTTCCTATACACATCTGTATAATTTAAGGTAAATGATAATGTACATATGTGTACATTACGTAACCAGAGATTAAATGAAAGTATACATATGCGTATAGGTATAATACGAATTAAAAAGAAAAAAAAAATCAGTTTTTTTATTATACATATATGTATAATATGTACACACATGTTTTTTCCTATACACATATATATAATTTAAGGGTAAATGATAATGTACGTATGTGTACATTACGTAACTAGAGATTAAATGAAAGTATAATACGAATTAAAAAGAAAAAAAAAATATTTTTTTAATGAAACCGGAATGAAATATAAGAATTTTGGTTTTTTTACTTTCTAAAATTTTCGTTTTTTATTGTTTTATAATTTTTTAAATATTTTTTAGAGGTTTTTTTAGTGTTCCAAAATGGTTCTCAAAGTTCTCAATTTATCAATGGTTCTCTTAGGATCCTTACCCTATATATATATATATATATATATATATATATATATATATATATATATATATATATATATATATATATATATATATATATATATATATAAAACCATTTTGGACCACTAAATAAAACCTCTAAAATATATTTAAAAAATTATAAAACAATAAAAAACGAAAATTTTAAAAAACTAAAAAAACCAAAATTCTTATATTTCATCCTGGTTTCATTAAAAAAAACGATTTTTTTCTTTTTTATTCGTATTATACCTATACAATTATGTATACTTTCATTTAATCTCTAGTTATGTAATGTACACATATGAACATTTACCTTAAATTATACATATGTGTATAGGAAAAAACATGTGTGTACATATTATACATATATGTATAATAAAAAAACGATTATTTTTCTTTTTAATTCGTATTATACATATACACATATGTATACTTTCATTTAATCTCTAGTTACGTAATGTACACATATGTACATTATCATTTACCTTAAATTATACATATGTGTATAAGAAAAAAACATGTGTGTACATATTTGTATATATTATACATATATGTATAATTTAGCTAAACCGAAAAAAAAAATTTAAACGTTTTTTTTAGAAACCGGGATGATAAATAAGAACTTTGGTTAATTTACTTTTTTTATTTTTGCGTTTTGTTTTTGTTTTATGAATTTTTTTAATTTTTGGGGTTTTTTGTGGTCCAAAATGGTTTTCATAGTTCTCAATTCCCAAAAAGTTCTCACATAATCCTGATCCTATATATATATATATATATAGGTGTCTATATACATGCATGTGAATATGTGTAGAAAATACTAATTATTTGTATATACACTGTGTAATGTTTGACTCTATGTGGAACCGTTGTGGGCGGATGGGGGCCAACAGTGGTTGATTAAACATGGAAAATGGAAACACGCAACATGAATAAACAGTCATGATTTTATCGTAAATTCGAACTTATATTATACAATTGCATGCGTGCATTTGTACACATAAAGATACGGCTGTATGTATATACAAACGCAAATACATATTTATATACGTGCGTACATGCAAATTCTGACGGTGTGGTAAGCCTAACTGATTTTCGTTAAAACTTATGAAACTCACCAACTATTCGTAGTTGACCTGTTTTAATATGCTTTTCAGGTAATCAGAAAAATGGAGCAGATTGCTTATGTGTTACGTGTTCGGATTGTGATCGTTACTATAAGCTTTTGAGCTAGAACGATGTAATATATTGTAAATTAGTTTGATGCCCCTGCACCTCATAATGAATCATCTGTCTTCCAGATGTTGATGAGGAAGGCTTCTTTGCATTCTTCATTTCTGACTCATTATACAGCCTTTTTATTTCTTGTTCATTTTTAAACATTAACTCTGGGTATTTAGCACCTCTTTCGCACAAAGTGCTGATCATATCTGCCATTTGTTGTTTAGTCAGTCTTTCTCCAGATTGATCAGTTCTTCCTTAAGCAATCAGTCTTTCTCTTAATCTTTGTTCTTCTAAAAATCTTCTTTCTTCTTCTAAAAACAATTTTTGTTCTCTCTGATAAATTTCCAATAGTTCTTTATGTGAGAGAGTTTCAAACTCAGCTTCCTTCATACCCTTCTTTAGCAAGATATCTTTTAGAGTTTGCACCCTTTCTGGGTCATTAAACCACTCCCTTGCTTCTACCTTCTTCTGTTCAGACTCCATCTTTTGTTTTTCTTCCTGCTTTTTTCTTTGGATTTCCCTTTCAAAAGTCTGACCTTGTTCATCTCATGTGACTCTTTTGCCGTTTTCACTCTCTCCTGTAGGGCCTCTTTGGTTAAGTCTTTTACAGCGTCAAATTCATATCCATTTTCTACCAGAAACCTCACTTCTTTAGTATACTTTCTCTTCATCTCATCATATTTCTTTTTAGCCTCTTCATCCTTTTTCCTCTTTACCTCTTTTACATACTTATGCAGTATCATCTACAATTGTTTTCCTATACAATGTGTCAATCTCACTGAAAGGTTGTCTGTTTAGGTATGAGATGACATGTCCAAATTTGATTAGGAAGTTTCTTTGTGATTCTCTGCTTCTCCACCCATCAGCAACTTCCATAATTCCATCTCTGGTCATTCTGTTGATGTGTCTTTATTCATAGCCAAGACTTAAAAAATAGATTTTGTCATCTTTTAGTTTTTGTTCACTTCTTTCCCTTCTCTCCTTCTTTTCTCTGGCCTTCTGTCAGCCAGTTGTTTAATATTATCTTTTGACATCTTCTTTAATGTTTCAAAATCAAGTCCATATTGCATGAGGAAAATGATTTTTGGATCAGCTTTCATGTGTTCCTCATCTTCTTCAATTTCAATTTCATCTTCAATCACCTTAAGAGCTCCAATAACTGGTTCATCAGCTTCAAGATTCTGTTCTTTCTCTCTTCTCTTGTAAACCTTTTTCACAGCTGGCTTTCCTATTTCCTTAATCTTTTGTCTCTTTATTTCAAGAATTTCTTCATCAGCTGTATCATTCTTTTCATATGAGTTCTTGAAGGCTGGTTCTTCTACATCTGTGGGCTCTGTAATGATTGGCTCAATTTCAATATCCCTGTTTTCTTGATCAAACACCTTTTCAATTCTTGGCTCATGGATATTTTTGATAAGCAATTGACTTGCTTTCCAAGCCTCTTCTCTTTGTTCTGCTTGTGCCCTTTTGGCAGCTTCTACTATCTCCTTTGCATGCTCTTCTGGATTTAACAGTATATCATAGTAAGTTCTGAGCATCACAACTGCGCGACGAATTTGACATATTGTTCAAATGTCATTTTTGGCCCTTTTTCTTCATTTTGTTTTGGTTTATCATGTAGTCCTAGACCAAATTCCTCTTCAGATTTCTTTTCATTCATTTCTTCAAATGCAGCAGCAAAGCTCTGATCAACTTATTTTCTCAATCTTTCGTCTTCCTCTTACTTTTTCTTTAGATTTATGAGAGTCTTTAGGACCTCTTGTGGAATGTCTTCTTCTTCTTCTTGTTCTTCTTCTTCTTCAGCATTCCTTAGTTCAATGACTACCTTTACAGACTCTATTTCTGCAATATCTGGGTCTATACATACATTCTTCTCCAGAATTTCATCAATTGAAATTATTCTTGCAGTAGATTTTGGCTGTAAGTCTTCTTCTGAGAATGCTTTACCCTTCCCCTTGATTTTTCTTTCTCAATTTGCTCAAGCGTTTCTTCTTCAATCTTATCTCCTCCTTCATACTCCCCCTCAAGCTCAACTTCCATTTTATCATTTTTCTCTTCCTCTTCCTCATCATACTCCATGTTTATCAAGTTTAAGGCATTAGTTGACTCTTCTTTGATGTTGTCACTGCCTTTATCATCATGTATTCTTCCAATAATCTCCAAACCATCTTCTTCATCGTCATTCTCCCTCTATTTTGGTGCATTTGAGATATTCTCAACCTCAGTGTGCTCTAGGGATTGAATTTTCATTAAAGCCTGTAGTAGTTCCTCTTCTAATGCCTTATTTCTTGCTTCCGAGATAGCGTTCTTCTCTTTAAGTAAAATATTTTCAAACTCTAACTCCATGTTATTCACCAACAATTCTTCATTAATATAGGTGGGTGAGGATGAGGATGTGTCTTGGTTTGGAAAGAGTTCCATCTCAGATTCAGGCTGGTTTGAAGATGATTCAGGTGAGGGTGGTATGATTGGTTGAATGGTGGAAGGGTTTTCTTGGTTGGCTTTGGGTTCTTTTAGTAGAGATGTGACGGTGTAGGTACAGATTGGTCATTAAGTGGTTCTGTGTCAGGTGAGGAAAGGGTTGGTTCATCCATGAGATCTGGGCTTGGTGACAATGGTTCTATTGTTGCAGGTGAGGTGGTTGCTGAGCCAATTGTTGGTTCTAGGCTAGGTGAAAATGGCTCCGTTGATGTTGAAGAATGATCATCCAACAACCGAATCTGGTGAAACAAGTGGAGTGATCATAAGAATGGTTCCAGTAACCTGAGTTCTCACATTATCAATGAATACATCATCATCCACAGGCTCCTTTTCCTTCTCACTGCTAGCCACAGCCGGCACTTCATTTCTCTCATCAACACTTTGAGTTGGTTCAACAATAACCTCCACATTCTCAACAGGTTCATGTATCTTTTGATTTTCATTCAGTTCTCCTCATCACCAACCTCTTCATGAATATGTTCAACAACTTCATTAATTGGCTCATTAATTTCATGTTGTTGTTTCACTTGGGGTTCAATAACCGCATTGTCATTTCTAGTATCATCACCTCCATCCTGATGATCATCATCGTCATCAGTATCACTTGCATATATTCTTCTTCACTATCACTTTCATCTATTTCTTCAACCTCTGTCTCAGGTGACTGAGGAACCTCCATAACTTCAAGATGATTGTCTAGCAGCCATGGAAGTATGTCCCATTCTGCATTCTAATTATATTGACTCCTACCACCTTTTATTCTCTTATACACATTTGGATCTTGTAAACACAGAGTCTCTCCTTCAGTGTTCAATACCGGACCTAGTACAAAACCAATAGTGGTTGACAAGAGTACACTAGATCTAATAACCCAAAGGCCTTCTGAATATATCGGCGGAATTAGTATAATTAAAGATTAGGAATGAAGATTTGAACGAAAATGAATGATCAGCAATAAGTAGAAGGAATAGACAAAGATTCCCTCTATTAATATATCGTTTTAATAACAGTGATAAGGTTGCATGGAATGTCTAGGGTTTCGCGATGGGGGTACGAGGTAGCATAAATGAGGAATAATCGCTATGACTGTTATGCTCTCATAATCCGTAAAAACTCGTCTCTTGTGTGTGAAACCTAGGATTCTATTTATAGACCCAGACATTCCTTCTAGAAACCCTAATAACTACATAATGAATGACAAAGTAAATACAAGTGTAAACAAGTCTTCGTGTATGATAATTCCTTGACGAGTAGACCTTGTAATGCATAGCATGCTCGAAACATGTCTTCGAGCAGACTTTACTTAGAATATTTTCAGTAGAAAATATTCTTCTCCAGCAGACTTCAGTCTTCATAACTTATCCTTTCTTTGATCGAATAGGTTCCACGAGCAAGCATGTTCTCCTCAATCTCTTCAATCCTGCCTTATGACTTATTGTAAACTATCTTCAGCATACTCGGGTACAGAAGTTTGTTCGGGATTGAACCATGCTCGAAGGTGAGACTTAGAACATTTGAGATTATCTTATTATTGTATCCATGCTCTACCTACCAATATGCTCAGAAGACTTGGTTTAGGCTGGATAGATCAAGTTGTTTGCTCGAATAGCAATCCATACTTGATGAAGAACATCCTTGCTTGACGAAGTGTAGCTTGCTCGAACCTTTCAACACTTAAAAGAAATTCCAGAAGATAGTCTTATGAGCATAAGACATCATTCTCGAGGTAGTAAATCCATGCTCGAAAGTCTAAGCTTGCTCGAAGTCCATACTTAGCTATTTCTTTGAGGAGGTTGAGAAGATTCCAATCTTCCTTGTAAATTTCTGACTCAACACACATTTTCTTCAGCATTATGATCAATTACACCCTTTTAAGCATCAAACTCTTTTCTTCTTTGGAACTCAAATTCTCCATCATCTCCAGCAACCTTGGACCAAAGTTTGTCCAGATCAAGTCTTTGCTCTTTAGCGGCTTCTGGAACTGTTGTCTTGTAAGCTCCTTCATCAAGATCTTCATAATACATCTTGAATGATTTAATCAATTTATCCAAATCAAACAACCAACTTGGACCATCAACAGTGTTGGAAGTAATTCTCATTAAACACAATATCAGAAGATTCAGTGACACACACTTGCTCTTTCACATAAACTCTGTATGCCTTTGAATGTAAGGAGTAACCAACAAAGAAGCATTGCAAGGACTTGGCTTGGAATTTGTTCAAATAGTCTTTGGTGTTCAGTAAAGAACACTTGCAGCTAAAAGGCTTGAGGAACTTCACATATGGTTTTCTTTTGAACAAAATCTCATATGGGGTCTTGTTGCAAGCTTTGTTGAGTAGCACCCTATTCTAAACATAACAAGCTGTGTTGATAGCCTCTGCCCAAAACAAAACTGGCAGATAAGCATCAGCAATCATTGTTACAGCAGCTTCAATTAGGGTTCTGTTTTTTCTTTTAGCCACTCCATTTTGTTCTGGAGTTCTAGGAGTACTAAACTGCTAAAATATTCCTTTAGACACACAAATCTCATCCATCGCCCCATTCTTGAACTCAGTCCCATTATCACTTTTGATCACCTTCACTCTCTTATCCAGCTGATTCTCCATTCTAGTCACATACCCTTTAATCAATTCAGCAGTTTCATCTATGGTTGCCAAGAAAAACACCCATGTGAATCTTGAATAATCATTTGTGATCACTAGGCAAAACTTCTTTCCAATGCTGGGTATCTCATTCAACTTTCTCGATCATCAAATCAACCTTACGCTTCTCCGAAGTAAGATCAGATTCCACTCCTATTTGATTTTCCTTTTCAAGTGATCCTCACATTTGCATTTCATCCATTGAATTCACTAGTTTTGTCTGGTGAGATGATTTGTTTTATTTTCCTTTGATGCATGAGGAACACTTGTTATCGAGCTTGAACTCCTTAGTTGGAAGACCAATTACATGTTCTCCTTTCTCCAGCTTGTTCACGTTCTTTAGATTAACATGACACTGCTTCCTATGCCACAACCTTTTTTCATTCTTAGTTGCCTTTGACACAAAACATGAGCCACCCCTTGATATTGTCTTTTTCATTCTTAGTTCATACAAGTTTCCATTCTTGGGTGCCATCATCATGATCATGTTTGGAGGTATCATAAACTCAGGTTTCAGAATATGCATAATCAAAACCAACTTTATATCCCTTGTCACGGACTTGAGATATGCTCAACAGATTGTACTGTAATCCCTCCAAATGCAACACATATTCGAAAGACACTTTTCCATTGGTAAGGATGCCTCTTCCTACAATTTTCCCTACATTCTCATCATCCAAGTGCAACTGGTCCTTCAATTTCTTCATAATTCACAAGTGATCTCCTATCAAAAGTCATGTGCCTGGAACATCCACTATCCATGTACCATACATCATTTACCTCTGTGGAATGTCCATGCACATAAAGAAACAACCTGATTAGTCATGATTTGAAGTGCAAGCTTCAACAATTTGCATTTCATTAACAGCAAAATCATCAAAGTCAGTTGGAACCGGATCTTCATGCACAACTTCACAAGAATCATCAGATTCATAACCAGTTTCAACTTTGTATTCCCTTTCTTGGATGACACATGGTTCTAACACTGGTTATTCTCTTTTCACACTGACTTTTGCAGTTTCTTCTTTGGTTTTTCACTGAAACCCTCTTGGTTCAAACCCTTGCTTCAAGAGAAACTTGTCATCACCATTTAGTCTGTCTAACCCTTTCTTGTTGATCTTCATGTTTGATTCTCCTTTTGAATTGAAATTCTTTAGCACATCAGAATTTCTCATACTTGCTTTGCCATGTGCACTTGATCCTTCATTCAGTTTCAGCACAACTTTAAATCTCTTCTCAATCTTTTCACTTTTATTACTTGAGGATTCATCATTTTTCTCATTTTTCAAGTACCTTTCATAGCTTTTCTTATATAACCCCAGATCCTGTCAACAAAACATGTGAGGAATCACATATTCATCTTCATCTTTGTTCCAACATGAGTCTTTATGATGACCATAGGTGTCACACTTCTTATACCACAATTCGCATAATCTTCCAAGCGCTTGTGATACCCTTTCATTGCTGAACCTTTCATTTAGTTTAGTCACATCCAATCCCAATGATTTCTGAGCATATGTACACCTGTCAAAATCCACCTGATTAGGTTCACACACATCTATCTTTGGCTGTTCTTTTGCCTTTACAAACTTTATTTCTTTCATCTTTAGTTGTGGACTTGTTGAGCTTGCTTCTCTTTCTGGGCTTATTCTTGGACATGATTGGACTAAACTAAGTATATTTATAGATATTCTTTAGTAGCAGTAGGGCTCTTGATTCTTGATTTTGAGTCTTTGTATTTTCACATAAGTCAAACACTGCTTAGACCTCATCCTTTATGATGCCTTTTCATTTTGTTGGGAATGCTTTGGTAATCTTGGCACCTTTTCAGTTGATCTCTTCTTGTTGGACTCCTTATCAACTCTCTCACCTTCTTCACTCTTGCTACTGCAGCTGCAAGAGCTACATTCACTTGAAACACTTTTCTTAGTCTCTAAAACTTCTACTTCATCTCTTTTCACTACACCCTGATCAATTGGTGGAACTTTCTCATTTAAAACAAATTCACCCTATTTACTAACAACCACATTCTCATACAAGCTTACAAATTCCTTCTTGTCCTCAAATGTTGACTTGAACTGCTTTAAATATTCTTCTTTATTCTATTTATCAACTTTCAGAGGATACTTGCCATAGAATGGTGGTGGAATAGTTTTGTACTTGTCTTCTGATTTCATCTTCTAAATTTTACCCAGAATATTCCCAGTTGACACAAGATTCTTCAAGAAGTCAATCTTTATCTACATCTCAGTGTTCGTTAACTTCTCTTCAGTGTACATCTTCTTTAACTCTTCAACCTCAAGATTCAGTCTTGATTGAGTTGTATAACTTTCAAGACAGTCTTTTTCAAGACTCTTGACTTGGTTCTCATAGGTCTTTTCACTCATATCATAGACATTGATTACCACATCTTTCCAACTACACTCACTTTGCCATTTTCCTACTTCCCTTTTTAAGATCATTAACCATAAGTTATAAATCGGATGTTAAAAGTTCAGAAGGCACCTGTGAACTTGATGTTGCTCCTCTAGTCTCATTAATCTTGGCCATGTAGGCAACATTTTGCCTTCTCCATCTCAACTGTATGATTACACTAGTCAAATTCACCATCTTGAGGTTCCATGGTGACTGCCACATTTCCCTGATCCCTTCCCTGATTGTTTCCTCTAGCTTTCCTCTTATTTTGGTTTGTGTGTAATTGCAGATGATTGTTTCTAGGTTGCTGCTGGTAGTTGTTTTGTTGCTGTCTTTATTGGGTATGAGGATTTTGGTTTTGTTGTTAGGTTCTTGACTGGAACTATTGCTGGTTTTAATTCTGGTTTTGATAGAATTGGGTTTGATTGACTTGGTTTGAGTATTGCCTTGGAAGATTGCACTCCCTGGCAAGTGTCCTGGTTGCTGGCAGTTAAAACAGATTGCCTTGGACTTGTCAAACCCAATCTTATCATTAGGACCTGAGTAAGTCAATCTCCCAGTCTTGTTGTATAGTCTCTTGCTTCTCACAACTAACATTGCAGCCTGTCACTTTAGATTCATGTCTTCCAAGTCATCAGCATCGATTTGCTCAAGGTCTTCTTGAACAACACTGTTGTGAATTAGATTCTTTGCAACAAAAGCATTATAAGAATTGTTTTGGTCTAAAATTGACAATAGTGATTTCGTAACCAAATTAATAAAATGGGACTAGGTGCTTGTAAAATTAGCTTGAACACAGAGATTTGTTGCGACGAAAAACTCGTTATCCTAAGGATAACAAGAAAAAAACCCCAGGCGGGGAAAACTATCATCACCGGTTTATTAATAACAAAAAGTGGTTACAAGTGTGGAGCTAAAACTCGATCGTGATTACAGAGATTTCGAGTACTAGTAAGTCTCGTGTGTCTAGTGTGTGTTATGATTCGAGTTCATTGCTCTATTTATAACAAGAATAAAGCTAACAATATGGCCTATAATTTAAAAAATAATAAACTACATCCTATTTAGCCATCAATCACTCCATTAAACACGTTCCCTTTTCCGTCACGTTCTATTAACGGAATGTCCAAGTCTTGAGGCAATCTTGATAAGTCCTTTGACTTGGTAAACAAGGAAAGTGGCGAACGAATTGTTAAATTCTACAATATATTTAGGATACCTGTTACCTCAAAGCCATTTCTTCAAGTTATCCTGAAAATACTGCTGGATGAGGATACCGAAAATCCGAGCCCTAACAATTGTCCCCAAATTTGACGGCTGTGAAAATGCTTTACCGCTGTTAAATTTTTGAAATTTGAACTCTACATGGGGGATAGATCAGTCGCATGTGTCATACATCCGTGAAACCTGCCAAATCCTTTATTGTCCTTATATTTACTTGGATAAATAACTCAATCCTTCATCCGATCATTATCCAGGTAATCTATTCTCTCTTTGCTCTTCATCTTCAATCACTATGAGTAAAAGACTCAAGCTTTTCGTCATCAAGTCCAGGCTCAGGAGGCTAAGGCTGCTAGGTTTGGAGACTCCCTTTTGGGATGTGGCAGCTTGGGAGAAGGTCGTGGTGGAGAGAATATGGAAGAGACAGGGCCGAGAATGGCGGATAAGGTGGCTGATAAGGCGGTGAAAGTTGGCGACTAGCGAGGCTGTGAAGGATCAACAGTTGTTTTAATGATGGCGATAAAGACAAGGCCTGATCTCGGTTTTTATGAATGTTTGTTTGTGGTATCTTGATCAATTGGAACTTGTGTTTTGAAAAGTTATGCTTGGGATAATAGGGAAATATTGGTGGAGGGATCTTGAATTTCAAGACGAAGCCCATATTATCCTGAACATTAACTATCTAACAATGCCTAGGTGGAGGGATCTTCCACTTATTGAAGATGAAGCCCTTGCATTGTCTCTATCTGCACTTAATGTTAGTAATGATATGATCTTGTGGCTTGATTATTGTATTTTGTATGTCATTTTAGATCATTTATCCGAATATGTTTTAATTAGAACATGTCTTGTGAAATATTTTTAAGTTTTTGAAATAGAGTAAAATATCCTAAACATATTTCTTAAACTCTTTATACTTTAGAGTAAAATATTCTAAGGATTATACTAAAAAATATGTTTTTTAAGTTCAATCATGCATTGAGATAAAATATTTTAAGGGCAATCTATCCTTGAATATAAAGTGTTGACAAATATTTCTAAGAAAAATCAATTTGATATGTTTTTAACATAACACATCCAAAATGGTTTTAACTTCCTAAAGTAAGATATGTTAAGTATAATATATCTATGAAACAAATTCCCAAAACTTATCATATTAAAAAATACAACATTTGAGGTTGGAGTATTGTAGAGAACATGTCCCTAATACATTTAGAAAAATACTTTAAGGATAACACATTCAGAAAATATACGTTTAAAACCTCTATAATTGAGATTTGACACAATTGAGCCGAAAGATCATATTTCAAATAAAATGCAAAGGAAAGATCAGGTATAAAAGTATACCTCCACAGATGATAATAAATTGACAAACTTATACACGATGTCCCCAATTGCTGGTCTTTTTATTCACCATGCTTTTGAGATTTGCTAAGTTAAAAAACAACTTGGTAGTATCTCTATACTTAGCGACCTGGCCGATTTCCGATCTGTTAAAACAAAGTTAGATAATTCTGGCGATAAAGCTCATTTACTGGCGATAAAGCCTTTTTTACTGGCGGTAAAGCCTTTTTACTGGCGTCAAGGCCTTTACTTGAGAGACATGAAAATGTCTAAACTAAAGATAAAGCTGGGGAAAGTCCCAATCGTACGGGCATGATAATGCCAAAACTTTAGATAACATGAAAATGTTATAAACCTTAGATAACATGAAAATGTTATAAACCGTATGTGTGACACGTCTGCCACTTATCTTATGGATCTGGTATATAGTCAACAACAAACGGATTATCAGCTGGTCTGGTCCGCCTGCCTCGAACTATATCTGAATCATCGTGCGCTCCAGGCGGCGTTAGAAAGGTGAAGACCTTTAAACCTTATAAGATATCAAGGATATCTTATTCGTGCACTCCAGGCGTTCATTGGAAAGGTGAAGATCTTTAAACCTTAGAAGATATCAAAGATATCTTATTCGTGCGCTCCAGGCATTCGTTAGCAAGGTGAAGACCTTGAAACCATAGAAGATATCAAGGATATCTTATTTGTGTGTGAGGTGATCAGCCTCTGACTATTGTGAAGATAACATATCCTTAGGATAACTGCAAAACACTAAGCTCTTAATGAGGGGTGGGTGTTAGCCTGGCTAACACCCCTCCGATGCTTAAGTCAGTAAATTTGATAAAGAGATAATAAAGTTTAAATAGGAAACAATGTAAAAGTAGATCAGGGAACATACCTTTATCCTAAGATGTTGAGGATATGAACATACCAGTTAAGGATACTAACAAAAATATGCCTTGAGATGAATAGATTTCCAAGCTCTTGGTATAGGGACTCCCTCCATAGTGATTAACATGTAGGCCCTTCGCCTGCTTCTGAATCGATCAAGTAAGGACCTTCCCACTTTGGAGCTAACTTTCCATCTGCTGGGTTAGTTGTATTCTGGAATGCCTCTCTTAACACCATGTCCCCTACTTGGAATCTTCGGATTCAAATGTTCTTGTTGTAGGACTTGGCTATTCTTTGTTGATATGCTTCCATTCTGATCTTAGCCAAATCTCTGAGCTCATCAATAGTGTCTAATTCTTCAATAAGGCTTTGGTCTAGAGAACTTCTGTGGAGAGTCCGACTTCCTGTTGGTAGACTCATACTTCGGGATAACTAAACTTCCATGAGACTTCTTGTCATCCTCTAGACAAATATATCTTAATGCCCTGTTTCTGACTTCATCAACATTCCTACATGGAGTCATGACAAGATCGTCATAGAAAAGAGAGCCCTTCTTTAACCCCATCTTGAGAGCTTCTACAACAGCCACCATGTCAAGGTTGGGGATATCCAAAGCTTCCCTGCTAAATCTAGTTATGTAATCCCTTAGGGAGTCATCATTAGGCTGAATAATTCTATATAAATCACCTGTCATTTTCTCAAAAGATCTACTACAAGAAAATTGATTATTGAATAAGTTAATTAAATGAGCAAATGAAGTAATAGTATTGGGAGGAATACTTAATAACCATTTGAGGGCCGGCTCCGTTAGTTTTGAACCGAACCCCTTGCATATACAAGCTTCTTTGATGTCAATAGGGATGGGGGTGATCTCCATCCTTTCTCTGTACTGAGTTACGTGTTCCTCAGGATCCGTAGTGCCATCGTACAGCTTCATGCTGGGCGTCTGGAACTTCTTGGGGAACTCCACGTCGCATATAGGCCAAGTGAATCTGGATAATCCGTGACTCCCTACCGGGACTTCAGCTATGGGACGGATTATCCCAGGGATATTGGAAATCATATCCTTCATTTTCAAGTAATTCCCTGGCTATCTTGGGGAATATCCTCTTATCCTTCACATATCCACGGTTAGTGTATAAATTAGCATTAAGTAAACTGTTACCGAGATTGTGGTTTGGTCTCTGGTATCCTGAGCTTTGATGGCTAGTTCCTCCATTGAGGGTATCCTCAGGATAAGGTGATGTCTACACAGGGATGTCATCACCAATATGCACTTCAGAGGACACCATGGGAGATCATGACGAGAACATGCTGGCTGGCATGGTTGAACGAGGCTACGTGTTGATGGATTCCGGCCTCGTTGGTCTGGGTAACTCCGAGGATACCGTAGGATAAGTTCCCCAATATCCTGACTACTGCTGAGAAGGAGTCCTTGTTGATTATGTCCCCAAGGATCCGGGATTCTGAAGGATAGATGATTCTGGAGAACCAAAATCAAGAGCCCACGACATGATTAGAGTAGTCTCCTGCCCTGGTTTTTTCTTGATCCCTTCAATCTCTTTAAATAGCCTTGAGTTGGTCTTCTCTTGCTACTCCACGTGAGTTTTGACCTGTTTCATCAAAGCAAAAATATCTTTGTTAGAAATAACCGGATCTATCCGTGTAGAGGTTCCCGGGTATGGTGGAAGTTCTCCTTTGGGTTGAGCGCTCTTCTTTGGAACCGACGGAGGATCGGGGTTAACATTTGAAGCAGTGGTGACCGGAGCAAGAATGGAGGTTGTGAGGCCATAATGAAGGGATGAAAGTAATTGAGAGTGGAATAAACGATTTTGACGGATTAAAGCACCGATTGCCCCACGGTGGGCGCCAAATTGTTTTGGTCAAAAATTGACAATAGTGATTTCGTAACCAAATTAGTAAAATGGGACTAGGTGCTTGTAAAATTGGCTTGAACATAGAGATTTGTTGTGAGGAAAAAACTCGTTATCCTGAGGATAACAAGAAAAAAACCCCGGGCTGTGAAAACTATCACCACCGGTTTATTAATAACAAAAAGTGGTTACAAGTGTGGTGCTAAAACTCGATCGTGATTACAGAGAATGCGAGTACTAGTAAGTCTCGTGTGTCTAGTGTGTGTTATGATTTGAGTTCATTTCTCTATTTATAACAAGAATAAAGCTAACAATATGGCCTATAATTTAGGAAATAATAAACTACATCCTATTTAGCCTTCAATCACTCCATTAAACACGTTCCCTCTTTCGTCACGTTCTATTAACGGCATGTCCGAGTCTTGAGGCAATCTTGATAAGTCCTTTGACCTGGTAAACAAGGAAAGTAGCGAACGAATTGTTAAATTATACAATATATTTAGGATACCTGTTACCTCTGAAGACGCCATTTCCTGAAGTTATCCTGAACATACTGCTGGCTGAGGATACCGAAAATCCGAGCCCTAACAAGAATCAGTGAACATAGAGAACAAAGCCTGGTATTCATTTCCTTGGCTTGAGTTGGTTGGTACATCTGGAGATTGTCCATTGACTGTTGATGCATTGTCATTATCTTCCAAGATTTGCACATTGAATCTTTATTGTCTTGATGCAGGAGCATTTGAGTACATTCTTGGTGTCTCTAAGGTCACTGAGTTGCAGTCCGAAGGTTCTTCAACTATGGGGTGTTGCTGTTGAGACCTTGCTGAAAGATTGCTCATCGTTGCAACCAATGCATTTGCTACTGGAAAGCTCAGTCTGTCTTCCTTTATCATGTGATTCTCAAACATCTCATGCTTAGCATCTTGAAAAGAGATGACATCATCAAGCTTGAAATTTGGAAGTTCACCTTCTCCTTGATTAACTTATTGGCTGTGTACCATTCTCCAGATAATGAAGATAACAGATTCTTGTTCAGATCAAAGTCAGTAATCTGTAGACCGGTTGTTCTAATCTCATTCACAATAGCTATGTCCCTTTGTAACACAGACTTCAGTCTCTTTCCGTCCTTGAACTTAAACCGATCCAGTTGTTGCTTCAGCCTGTCCTTCTTGATTTTCCTGTGTTCAACATTCCCCTCAAACATCTCCACCACAGCATCATACATATCCTTAGCATTTGTGTGATTATTCACACTTGTGAGTATCTCCCATGATAACCCTAGCTTCAGCATAGAGGGTGCTATATCATCTCTGCGCTTCATTTGTCTTTCCACTGTTCATCTAGGGCATCTGTAGGAACATAAGGACCTTCTTTGAATGAGGCCCAAAGCTCCGTGTCTTTGTAGTTTACCATAGCCTCGAACAACACTTTCCATTTGATTTAGTTCTCTTGACCCAGAAGTCGGATCTTGTTGGTAGACACTTCTTGATCGTCCAAAATCGCTATAATACCCTTAGATCTGATGCAAAACCTTCACAATCACAATATAATTCAACAAAGTGGTCTTCTGTGAGCGTACGAATTCCACTTGTCAGGATCGGGATCTCGTGTTAAACCAAGCAGTTGACAAGAACACACTCACAAAATCAATATATGAAGACCCACTAATTATATCCGGTGGAATCAGATATAATTGGGATGTTGGTATGGCAATATGATTGTATACAAGCACTCACAAATATACTCAAAAGATTTCCAGTATATTAGAATATTCACTCAAGAACAATGGAAATGTTTAGGGTTTGCATGGAACGTCTAGGGTTTCGTAATCAATGACGGTCGTACTAGGTTTGAAGGAATGAGGTCTTAGTATCTCATTAATCGTTTATGCACGCGTACCCATGATGCAAACCTAGTATTCTTTATATAGGCCCATAGACGTTCCTTATGGAAACCCTAATGATTACAAAATACAATTAAAATAAATACAAGGATAAAATAGTTCTTCGAGGATGATATATCCTTGTCGAGCAGACCTTGTAACATTTAGTATGCTTGAAACATGACTTTGAGCAACCTTTACTTAAAATATTTTCCTTAGAAAATATTCTACTTCAGCAGACTTCAATCTTCATTACTTACCGCAACTTTGCTCGGACAAATCCCACGAGCAAATGTAATCTTCTAGATCTCTTCAATCTTCACTAAGGTTTATTGAGAACAATTCTAGTATGCGCGGGTACTAAAACTTGCTCGAGATTGAACAATGCTCGAAGCTTTACTTAGAACATATTGAGATCATCCTTTATTGCATCCATGGTCGACCCACTAAAATACTTGCAAACTTTGGTTTAAGCTTGTATAGATCAAGTGTTTGGTCGGACAACAAACTGTACTTGATGAAGAACATTCTTGCTCGACGAAGTGTAGCTTGCTCAAAACTTTAAACACTTAAAAGAATTCTAGAAGATAATCTTACATGAGTAAGATATCATGCCTGAGCTAGTAAAAGTCATGCTCGATGGTCCAAGCTTGCTCGAGTTCCATACTTAGCCATTTTCTAAGGAGGTTGAGTAGATTCCAATCTTCCTAGTCAATTTTCTGACCCAACAAAAGCAACTGTTCTTCCAAATGAGCACGAACCAAATTTTCGTGTTGCACATCAACCGATGGAGTGAACGAATTAAATAATGAATCATAATCGAACATCCAGTCGGGTCCTTTTCTGGTAGGTGGTGTGGTATAACTTTGACAATCAACGTGATGCCATTCTTCCACAAACTCCGAAGAAAAATTAAATACAAGTTTCTTGGGTGAAGCATACCCAAACTTCAATACATTTCTCTCGTATATACCAGCATCCTGTTTCAACATAGTACACGGGCACCCGAAAGGTTCTACAAACATGAGGTTCATCTTCTTGTTGTTAACCAACTCGTAAATCATCTTCTTAAGCTTCTTAACCATTAGATATCAATTTAGTGTATAGGCTACAGTATTCACAACCTCGTTCCAAAATTGAACGGGAAGCTTAGAATCCACTAACATCTTTCTTGTCACCTTAATGAATGTTCGATTCTTCCTCTCAGCTACACCATTCTGTTATGGCACATATGGAGCACTGTATTCCTGATGAATTCCATTTTGAATACCGTAAAAGTCTAATACGTTATTCTTGAACTCCGTGTCATTGTCACTTCGAATTCGTCTCATTTTATATTTGTAAAACGATTCGATCTTAGTGATTAAATTCAGAACTAGAATTGGTGTCTGATCTTTAGTACTCATAAATAACACCCACGAGAATTGCGACATTTGAGCCAAAACAAGGTACACCTCAGTACGTATTTACCGATTAAGCAAATAAACGCCTTTTGCGTAACAAACGAACGATTAATCGAACGGGTCGGGTTATGACCCAGATATCTCGGGGGGCCATCTATAAGTGATATACGATCTATACAAGCTAAAATATTAGAAAAATGGCCTTAGTTTGATAGCAAACAAGTTAAACGAAAAAACCACGAGTTGATACAGTACTGAATATCTACTAAACCGTGAGTTTCAGGACCCCACTTTTAAACTGTTTTACGAACTTTTGGGGTGAAAAGCATGTTTGATTACATATACATACCTGAAACATGTACTGATGTGAATTTTCTAAGTGGTAACACACGAAAGTCCCCACGATCACAGTGATTAACTTCGAGCCGGTGGCTTGTGAATAGTACTATTGGTTTGACAAACCCAAACGGAATCGGCCTGGTTGTCGTGTCACATAGCGCCGTTTGCACATGACCATATTTATACAAACAGGCTATGTAGTGTTGACATAGCTACCGAGGCATGTTGTGGGAGGAAGGGGAGCCACAGTGGTTGATTGAGCGTGGGAAATTGATGCACGCAGCAAATACAGTCAAGGCTTCACTGTAGCTTAGCATAATTACATCATTTATATACATGCATACTTATTTCATGATTACAAGTGTTAACTTGTGAATACTCATTACTGTTTTCTTGAAACTCGTGAAACTCACCAACTCTAGTAGTTGACCCGTTTTAAACTGCTTTTCAGGTGTACCTAAATCGGAGTAGTTTGGTGATCTGTTACTTGCCTGAAGTGTGTGGTCGATGCTATGTGAATAGAAGCAAGGGTGTTAGTAGTAAGAATGTTTAGTTAACGAATTAGTTTTTTTTGTACCACCTAGACTGTAAAACAATGATAGAACAAAGAAATGTAATATATTGTAAATTAGTTTGTAATGTTTCTTTATAAACAATGTGTTGATACCAGAGGTGTCTGTTACATTCCCGTTTTACGCTTCCGCATTGTGCTAGTTGGGGTGTGACAGAAGTTGTTTTCAGAGCCATTGGTTATAAAGGATTAGGTTATCCCTTAGGGTACCTAAAATGTAAGCGTAGGCTCGATTAACTCTGGGAAATATTTAAATAATAAATTAATATAAAAATACTGATGGATGTCGGGATGAACTTGTAGGGCAAGTGAGTTATTGTGGTTCGGAACATAATAACAGACTTGCTTGTACGAGGGAATTCGAGGAGAAGTAACGTGTGGTTAGGTAAAAGTGGCAACATATGTGTATAAAAGGTAATGTGAAAGTATATACATATGTAACACTCATACGTGCTTATATGAAACAAGGTGTATGAATATGTGTACGTACGATACTGTTGATGACGGTAAATTTTACTGTGAATATTATATTCATTTATATTCAGTATTGATTTAAATAATAATAATAATTAAAATTTTAATAAAACTAATATTCTAATATAATTAATATTAAATTTGGTTTAATTAATTAATCTCCTCGATAATAATTAGCGATAGAAATAGATACTATTCTTATAACTAACCTTTGTGCAGAGTCATGTCAAGGAATAACGAGTACGTACCGGAAGAAGAACCGGTAATCTCTATTGAGGAAGATCCCGAGGAAGAATCAGAGGAGGATTCAGAAGAGGAGGATCCAGAGGAGGAATCCGAGGAGGATCCAGAAGAGGAGGACCCAGAAGAGGAGCCGGAGGAGGAGGAGGAAGAGGTGGAAGAAGAAGTTATCTGTAGAGAGCTACCCAGGAATGTGCCTGATCTATCCGGCTACAGATGCGATAGTTATCCACCCAGGTCACCACGCAGGGATCAAGACAAAGTTAACAGTCAGTATCGTTCACCTGCTAGAGCAGCCAGATTACCCACTCCACCTATACACCTATCGCCGACGACTTCAGCTAGTGCGCGAGTCCGGCAGACTGCTCGTATTCGGGTAACCCCGATTGACCCTACCTCGATTCCATATAGATCTACCCACGACCGGGGAGGACCTTCACGCCCTAGGGTAGATACTTCATCTTCCCGTTCATTGAGTATACCTACCCCTCGCCCTGACCTCCCAAACGCAGGAAACAACTCTTGGATGGCTGTCCTGACTGACCGTGTGATAGACCACTCGATAGCCATAGCTAACATTAACCAGGAGAGGAGGGACGTGACCCAGTACTTATCGACATTACATCAGATAGTACTGAACTTGCAGCAGTCAGATGCCTACCACCACTGGTGTTTGGATAAGGTGACAGTTCGGCTGCGGAACTGTTACTAGGTGATTACGGTGCTGTTATTTTTATGTTTGTGGCTAGCCTATCGTCTGTATGGATAGATGCGGAATGTTACTGTAAGGCCCCGTTACCGGTAACCCTACTTTCGTGTTGGATTTACTCATAAACACAGTTCTAAATATCAGAGTTAATTAAAAACTTTACGCGGAATATAAAACTTTCATAAAACATTACATATCAATTCATAATCATGTCTTAAAACATTCCTCTTGTCCTTCAAAATCAAAACATAACTTATAAAACATATCAGATCTTCAGATGCCAGGCTTTAGTCTTCTGCCATGTGTCCTCCACTCAAGCCAGCTGTCTCATCCTACTCACCTGCGTGCATACTAAAAGTCAGCTACGCTGAGTGAGTTCTAGTTAATCATACAATACCATACAATACCTTATTACATACATACGTACTTAACCTCATAACTTTCTTTCATACACACATAAGTACTCATACCTTCATTCTTACTTACATACTTTCTTTCTTACTTACATACTTTCTTTACATTCATAATCATACGTTTTTAAGAGCCTTTCGCCCTAAGGGTCTGGTCCCTAACATCACAGATATTATAAGGGTCTGGTCCCTAACATCACAGACATTATGAGGGTCTGGTCCCTATCCTCACAGATATTGTAAGGGTCTGGTCCCTAACATCACAGATATTATAAGGGTCTGGTCCCTAACATCACAGATATTATAAGGGTCTGGTCCCTTGTTTTCGAATATTAGTAGGGTTCGATTCCCTCTTCGTTACCATACAACCATACATCATACCTCGAGTATTATTAGGGCTCGGTACCCTTTTCGTAACCATACAACCATACAACCGTCATTTCCTTCTTTTATTAACTTTATTACGTTCATACACATAAACATACATATCATACTTGCCATATTTATAACGTTACAACCTGACAGTACGTGCAATATCCGAAGATCGTTCACGAACCATCAAGCAATTATTCATACATATCACATATATCACATATGGCATACACTTATCACTTAGGATAAATGTATTAACAACACATCAAGTATGCACACAGCCCCGAAAACATAACAAGGAATGGGGCTAGAAACTCAACTGGATCCTGTTACGCTCGCCGTTGATCGTAATTCCTTTCTTTAACTGGGCTCGGCTAACTGTATAATATATACACATATCAATTAACTACTACTACTCGTTTTGTATTTCTATCTATATATGACCCACAACGAACGGGGGTCCGGGGGCAGCGCCCCTGGCAGCGGGGTTCTAGGGGCGGCAGCCCCTAGCGGGGTCCAAGGGGCAGAGCCCCTGGCTGGGGTTAAGCTGCCAGGTCAGCTTGGAAAAATTTTATTTACATTAACTGCCTTAACACATTTTCCATTAGGTTTTTAATTTATTTTATAAACGAACTTCACTTCAGGCGAAGTTAAACCTTAGGCGAACTTGGCTTCAGGCGAAGTTATACCTTAGGCGAACTTGGCTTCAGGCGAAGTTAAACCTTAGGCGAACTTGGCTTCAGGCGAAGTTATACCTTAGGCGAACTTGGCTTCAGGCGAAGTTAAACCTTAGGCGAACTTGGCTTCAGGCGAAGTTATACCTTAGGCGAACTTGGCTTCAGGCGAAGTTAAACCTTAGGCGAACTTGGCTTCAGGCGAAGTTATCCTTAGGCGAAGTTACGCTTGAAGGCGAAGTTACGCTTGAAGGCGAAGTTCATCAGGCGAACTTAATCTTGCAGGCGAAGTTATCGCGCTGCAGATCTGTTTGCCCATAAATCCTTCGTTTCTTAGCCAAATAACTCGATTTTGGTACCCACGGAATCGTATGATCGGCGCCTACAAATCCCTACCATCAAATCGGCCTAAAATCGACGCTTTAGGGGTCCGATTTGGGCAGTTTGGGTTTCGGGTCCGGTTAACCCATCCAATCCTAACCATTTTCAGTAATATTAACTTTGTTGGATTTGTTCTTACCTTACCAACTCAGATCTATCAACGAAATCTCGGGTCTCGGCTTCGAATCTTGATCGGTTAGAATGCGGTGTTTTGAGGAGTGTGTGGAGTGTGTGTGGAGTTTGGTGAGAAATGAGATATTTTGGGATTTTGGGGGTATTTATATCCCTGAAATCCCATTCTCATTTATCCTATCTCAATTAATCCAAGTCCATGACCCGCTCCTACCCGATATTAATAATTAAAAACGCGAAATCACTAAAATAACTTTCTTTATTCAACATTATAAATTTTAGGATGTTACAAGTCTTCCCCCCTTAAGGAGGTTTCGTCCCCGAAACCTAACTATTACATAAACAAACTAGGGTAAAACTTGCGCATCTCATCCTTGGCTTCCCAAGTAGCATCTGATCCCTTGCGGTGTTTCCATATTACTTTTACCAAAGGTATAGTTTTGTGACGAAGCTGCTTCTCCTTGCGATCAACGATCTTTATCGGTTGCTCGATGTAGTTCAATTGTTCATCAACCTCAATGTCCATTAATGGCACGTGAGACGTGTCATCAGCTAGACACTTCCTCAGATGAGAAACATGGAAGGTTGAATGAATTCCTTCTAACTCATCGGGTAAATCCAGCTTATAAGCTACTTCCCCCACACGATACAAAATTTTAAATGGTCCAATGTACCTCGGACTTAGCTTCCCTCTCTTTCTAAAACGGATAATTCCTTTCCAAGGCGAGACCTTAAGCATCACATAGTCGCCAACGTTAAACTCAATTGGTCGTCGCCGCTTATCTGCATAAGACTTTTGTCTGTCTTGAGCGGCTTTCATTCTTGCTTTGATCTGATCGAACTTTGAAGACGTTTCTTGAACCACTTCTAGGCTTCCCATTTCTTTCTGACCAATCTCACCCCAACACACCGGGGTTCTACATCGTCTACCGTAAAGCATCTCAAACGGTGGCATACCAATACTCGAATGGTAACTGTTGTTATAGGAGAACTCTGCCAGATGCAGATGATCATCCCAACTTCCACCAAAATCTAAAACGCAAGCACGTAGCATATCCTCAAGGGTTTGGATCGTCCTTTCAGACTGTCCATCGGTTTGAGGATGATACGCCGTACTGATGTTCAACCTCGTCCCCATAGCTTCATGAAATTTCTTCCAGAACCTCGAAGTAAACCGTGTGTCCCTATCAGACACGATCGATAACGGTACTCCATGCTTGGTTACCACTTCCTTGATGAACAAGCTTGCTAACATTTCTGACGAGATGGCCTCTCGTATGGGCAGAAAGTGAGCACTCTTGGTCAAACGGTCCACAATCACCCAGATGGTATCATGTTGCTTAGCTGTACGAGGTAGCTTAGTTATGAAATCCATGGTGATGTGTTCCCATTTCCACTCAGGTATCTCTAACGGTTGCATCTTCCCATAAGGCTTTTGGTGCTCGGCTTTGACTTGTAAGCAAGTTAAGCACTTACTAACATAATCCACTACATCGTTCTTCATTCCTGGCCACCAGTAATCTCTTTTCAAGTCTTGGTACATCTTTGTAGCTCCTGGATGGATTGAGTACCTTGACTTATGAGCTTCATCTAAGATTCGACTTCTAAGATCACCATGGCGTGGGATCCACATACGGTCGAACCTAGTCTTAACTCCATGAGTGTTTTCCATCAACTCATCTTGCTGGCCATAAATCCTTTCTTTCTTTACTAACCCTTCGTCTACTAACACTTCTGACTGCACTTTGATGATTTCTTCAAAAAGACTTGAGTTCATGATCAACTTGTATGACTTCACGGTTGCAAGGACTTCCTCATTCTTACGACTTAGCGCATCAGCGACCACGTTAGCTTTACCGGGGTAATACTTAATCTCACAGTCGTAATCCTTTATCAATTCTAACCATCTTCTCTGCCTCATGTTCAATTCTTTCTGCTCGAAGAAGTACTTTAAACTCTTATGATCTGTATAGATAGTGCACTTAGTACCGTACAGGTAATGCCTCCATATCTTAAGAGCATGCACTACAGCTGCTAACTCCAAATCATGCGTCGGATAAGTACTCTCATGGACTTTCAACTGTCTAGACGCGTAAGCTATCACCTTCCCTTGTTGCATCAACACGCAACCTAACCCTTGATGCGAGGCATCAGCACAAACAACGAAATCCTCATCACCATCGGGTAAAGTAAGGATTGGAGCTTGCGTGAGTCTCTTCTTCAATTCTTCAAAGGCTTCCTCCTGAAACTTTCCCCAATTGAATACTATCGTCTTTCGGGTCATACCGGTCAGCTGTGCGGCTATCTTGGAGAAACCTTCGATGAATCTCCTATAGTAGCCAGCTAACCCTAGGAAGCTTCGTATATCAGTCGGATTCTGCGGAGTCTTCCAATTCGTTATCGCTTCAATCTTAGCTGGGTCCACGGTAATCCCCTCCGGATTAACCACATGACCTAAAAATTGCACTTCTCTTAACCAGAACGCGCACTTCGAAAACTTGGCGTACAACCTTTCTTTCTTCAGAACTTCCAATACTTCTCTCAAATGCTCCGCATGGTCAGACTCGCTCCTTGAATATATTAATATGTCATCAATGAAAACGATAACTGACTTATCCAACATTGGTCGACACACCCTGTTCATCATGTCCATAAATGCTGCAGGAGCATTTGTTAGACCGAATGACATTACGAGGAACTCGTAGTGTCCATATCGCGTTCGGAACGCCGTCTTAGGGACGTCTGCCTCCTTTACCTTCAGTTGATGGTAGCCTGATCTGAGATCTATTCATGAGAACCAACTCGAACCTTGCAGTTGGTCAAACAGATCGTCAATCCTAGGCAAGGGGTATCTATTCTTTACCGTAAGCTTATTCAAGTCACGATAGTCTATGCACATTCTCATACTTCCATCCTTTTTCTTCACAAACAAAACCGGTGCGCCCCACGGAGAAACACTCGGTCTGATAAAACCCTTGTCGAGGAGTTCTTGCAGTTGGGACATCAATTCCTTCATCTCGGACGGTGCTAGACGGTAAGGCGCCTTCGCGACGGGCTGGGCTCCTGGTACTAGATCTATCTGAAATTCTATCTCTCGCTCAGGTGGCAACCCTGGAAGATCCTCAGGGAATACTTCTGGGTAGTCGCGCACAATAGGAACATTCTTCATTTCTTTCGTCTCGGCCGTAGCGTTGACAACATACGCCAGGTAGGCACCGCACCCTCGCCTTAACAAACCCTCGGCTTTTATCATCGAAATGACATTAAGCCCATAACTCTCCTTATCACCATAAACCGTTACCGCACTACCATCCAATGACTTTAACCTTATCATCTTACTTTTACATACTATCTGAGCCTCAAACTCAGACAACCAATCCATACCCAAGACTACATCGAACCCTCCTAAGGCCATAACATACAAAGTAACAGGGAACTCATGTCCCTCTAACTCTATCTTACAATTCTTAACCATTTTTTGTTATTTTCACCGAAGTGTCACTTGCGGTTTCTACTACAAAAGTTTCAGACACTCGGCAGCCTTTCATTTTAGCTAGTTTACTAAACGTCGTAGCTACAAAACTTTTATTCGCACCAGAATCAAATAATACAGAAGCGGAAACATCGTTCACTAGAAACGTACCTGTGACGACATCCGGAATCTGCCTGGCTTGTTCCTGGGTCAGCATATAGGCTCTAGTTCTGGGCCTAGCTTGATCGGCATCCTTCTTTCCACTACCTCCAGCTACACCTTCAGTGCACTCCCTTGACATATGGCATGTCTTGCCACATTTGTAACATGCTGGCTTCGCACTGCACTCATTGGCATAATGCCCTACCTTCCCGCACTTATAACAGGCATTCGACCCATTCTGCATTCTCCACCATGGGCCTTTCCACATTTGAGACAAACATTAGAACTTTTACCCCACTTGCACTCACCACCATGCCTCTTTCCGCAGGTCTTACACGATCTCTTCTCCCACACTTTCTGTTTCTTATCCTTGGAGTTCCATAACTGAGTACCGGGTCGTTTAGCAGGAGTGACCCCTTTCTTCTCTTTCTCTTCGTCCCTTTCCATCCTATCATCCGCGGCCACGTCAGCATAGACCATTTCCGCGAGTCCAACAGCCGAATCAAAAGTAGCAGGTTGAATCGCCCTGACAAACATGCGGACCTTTTGTGGCAACCCCCTCACATAACATTTGATTCTCTTGACCTCAGTGTCAACCATGTCAGGCACCAACCTAGATAGTCGGGTGAACTCCGTGGTATACTCACGATGCGTCATCATACCGGCTTTTAAATTCTGGAACTTCATCTCCGTTCTTTCAACCTCGGCATCTGCACAGAACTTCTTCATTACCAACTCTTTCAAATCTTCCCACCTCATCTCTTTGATCTCTTCACGGGTCTTCCTCTGCTCCACACTCTCCCACCAATACATAGCCTCATCTACGAATGACTGAGTAGCATAACCCACAGCTTGGTCGGGACGGCATTCGCTAATGCGGATAACCTTGTCCATAGCGGTTATCCACTGGAGAGTAGCGATCGCGTCTCCTAAACCAGTCAGCTTAGGCAGGTCACAACCTTTGAAGGACTTATAGCTGCACCCACCTTGTCCTCCTCTCCTATCATCGACTTTCACAGACTTATCCCCACTCGAGGCCCCTCTTTCACCTTCCCCATCCTTTCTACCATCACCACCCGCCCCTTCAGCAGTTCGCTCACGGCTTCCAGCAGATCCTTCGGGATTCAGGTTCTTCACAGCAGCAACTACAGCCTGAACGATGGCTGCTTGAACTGCAGGGCTAAGTTGAACTTCTTCGTTGTTGTTCTGGTCTCCTCCAGCTGCGCTTCCTTCATCTTCGGTGTGGGAAGCTTCTTCTACCGAAGGTTGCCGGACAAGACGAGGCCTGCCACGACGTCCAGTGCGACCCCCAGTTTCAACAAATTCTCCAGCTCCAGCCATTAGTATTCTAAAGGGGAAAACACAAACATCATCATTCAAGGAACTATTTAGTACAAGGATAGCAAGGCTAACAGGTAATAACAGTGGCCAGCTGTGACTAGCTGATCACGTTGCTTTCCGTGTCCTATACACTTCCCTTTATGAGTCTATTTGTGCTGGTTCTACTTAAGCAGTTAGTCAAATCAAACAATCAATTCTTCCTATCCCTGTCGTTCACATATCTTTTCTTTCTCATTAACATATATCATTTAATCATACAATTTACCTTTACTGATCTTGCTTGAGCGACACATAGCATTCTTAGACTGGCATCTTCTTTCCTTTCTTACTTAAATCCCATTCTCTGTTCGAGTCTAAGCATGTAGGATGCTTAAATCTCTCGAACTTTGCTCTGATACCAACTTGTAAGGCCCCGTTACCGGTAACCCTACTTTCGTGTTGGATTTACTCATAAACACAGTTCTAAATATCAGAGTTAATTAAAAACTTTACGCGGAATATAAAACTTTCATAAAACATTACATATCAATTCATAATCATGTCTTAAAACATTCCTCTTGTCCTTCAAAATCAAAACATAACTTATAAAACATATCAGATCTTCAGATGCCAGGCTTTAGTCTTCTGCCATGTGTCCTCCACTCAAGCCAGCTGTCTCATCCTACTCACCTGCGTGCATACTAAAAGTCAGCTACGCTGAGTGAGTTCTAGTTAATCATACAATACCATACAATACCTTATTACATACATACGTACTTAACCTCATAACTTTCTTTCATACACACATAAGTACTCATACCATCATTCTTACTTACATACTTTCTTTCTTACTTACATACTTTCTTTACATTCATAATCATACATTTTTAAGAGCCTTTCGCCCTATAACCTCACAGATATTATAAGGGTCTGGTCCCTAACATCACAGATATTATAAGGGTCTGGTCCCTAACATCACAGACATTATGAGGGTCTGGTCCCTATCCTCACAGATATTGTAAGGGTCTGGTCCCTAACATCACAGATATTATAAGGGTCTGGTCCCTAACATCACAGATATTATAAGGGTCGGGTCCCATGTTTTCGAATATTAGTAGGGTTCGATTCCCTCTTCGTTACCATACAACCATACATCATACCTCGAGTATTATTAGGGCTCGGTACCCTTTTCGTAACCATACAACCGTCATTTCCTTCTTTTATTAACTTTATTACGTTCATACACATAAACATACATATCATACTTGCCATATTTATAACGTTACAACCTGACAGTACGTGCAATATCCGAAGATCGTTCACGAACCATCAAGCAGTCATTCATAAATATCACATATATCACATATGGCTTTATAACGTCACAACCTGACAGTACGTGCAATATCCGAAGATCGTTCACGAACCATCAAGCAATCATTCATACATATCACATATATCACATATGGCATACACTTATCACTTAGGATAAATGTATTAACAACACATCAAGTATGCACACTGCCCCGAAAACATAACAAGGAATGGGGCTAGAAACTCACCTGGATCCTGTTACGCTCGCCGTTGATCGTAATTCCTTTCTTTAACTGGGCTCGGCTAACTGTATAATATATACACATATCAATTAACTACTACTACTCGTTTTGTATTTCTATCTATATATGACCCACAACGAACGGGGGTCCGGGGGCAGCGCCCCTGGCAGCGGGGTTCTAGGGGCGGCAGCCCCTAGCGGGGTCCAAGGGGCAGAGCCCCTGGCTGGGGTTAAGCTGCCAGGTCAGCTTGGAAAAATTTTATTTTCGATAACTGCCTTAACACATTTTCCATTAGGTTTTTAATTTATTTTATAAACGAACTTCACTTCAGGCGAAGTTAAACCTTAGGCGAACTTGGCTTCAGGCGAAGTTATACCTTAGGCGAACTTGGCTTCAGGCGAAGTTAAACCTTAGGCGAACTTGGCTTCAGGCGAAGTTATACCTTAGGCGAACTTGGCTTCAGGCGAAGTTAAACCTTAGGCGAACTTGGCTTCAGGCGAAGTTATACCTTAGGCGAACTTGGCTTCAGGCGAAGTTAAACCTTAGGCGAACTTGGCTTTAGGCGAAGTTATCCTTAGGCGAAGTTACGCTTGAAGGCGAAGTTACGCTTGAAGGCGAAGTTCATCAGGCGAACTTAATCTTGCAGGCGAAGTTATCGCGCTGCAGATCTGTTTGCCCATAAATCCTTCGTTTCTTAGCCAAATAACTCGATTTTGGTACCCACGGAATCGTATGATCGGCGCCTACAAATCCCTACCATCAAATCGGCCTAAAATCGACGCTTTAGGGGTCCGATTTGGGCAGTTTGGGTTTCGGGTCCGGTTAACCCATCCAATCCTAACCATTTTCAGTAATATTAACTTTGTTGGATTTGTTCTTACCTTACCAACTCAGATCTATCAACGAAATCTCGGGTCTCGGCTTCGAATCTTGATCGGTTAGAATGCGGTGTTTTGAGGAGTGTGTGGAGTGTGTGTGGAGTTTGGTGAGAAATGAGATATTTTGGGATTTTGGGGGTATTTATATCCCTGAAATCCCATTCTCATTTATCCTATCTCAATTAATCTAAGTCCATGACCCGCTCCTACCCGATATTAATAATTAAAAACGCGAAATCACTAACATAACTTTCTTTATTCAACATTATAAATTTTAGGATGTTACAGTTACAGATATGTGTACATGATCTTTTGATATTCCATGTATGTATATAGTAGTATGTTATGTTAACATGGGGCACAATTTTGTACATTATTACAACCACTGACCCTTATAGGGTTAAGTCTGACAGTCACTTAGTGACAGATTTTGATATATACATGCAAGCACTGGCCTTTATCAGGCTAAATCTATGTACCCTTTATTATTAATGTACAGAACAATTTGTGAAATGTCAGTATGTTATCTGGTTACCTGTACAACATTTATTGTGATTATTATTACATAGTGCCGTAGACTGGAATTAGTACTAATTGGCTTATATTTGTTTATCATTATAGTATGGCCCCAAAGAAAGCATATCATATGACTGAGGCAGAAATAGCCGAGATGATTTCTCGGCAAATGCAGGCAGTAATCCCACTTATTGTAACACAAGTAACTGCTAGTGTTAATGCCAACATACAAACAAACCAGCAACGAATCAATAATGCTCCCTCAACCAACACTGAAACAGTTACAAATAATAATCCCCTACCTAATACAAATACCCCTACCAATGCAAATAATCCCCCACCGAACCCAAACAATAACAATAATAACCCTAATCCCCCTCGAAGGGAATATTCGATCAAAAACTTTATGGCCTGTAAACCGATTGATTTCAAGGGCACTGAAGGGCCAAACGGGTTAATCAAATGGATCAACAAGACTGAATCTGTCCTCAATATCAGCAATTGTCCACCCGAAAACATTGTCAAGTATGTTGCTTCTACTTTTACGGATCATGCTTTGATGTGGGGGAACACTACGGTACAGATAAAAGGTCAAGATACGGTGAATCACATGACATGGGCTGAACTCAAAACACTGATGCTGGAACATTTCTGCCCAACGAACGAAATTCAAAGATTAGAACACGAACTTTGGAGTTTGGGGATGAAAGGAGCGGATCATTTGGGATATACGAACCGCTTCAATGAATTGGCCCGCTTAGTACCATGGTTAGTAACTCCTGAAGATAAACGAGGTGAACGTTATATTTGGGGTTTAGCCCCGGAAGTGAGGAGTTTGGTGAACTCTGTGGGTCACACATCGTTCGAGAATGCCGTGACTCAAGCCGGCATTGTGACTTTTGACTTGGTAAGAAGTGGAGTGTTGAGAATGGCCGGAAAATCATCGGGTATGAAGCGAACTAATTATGGATCAGGGTCACAAGGAAGGCCAGCAAATAAGCGTGCACGCCCGACAATACAAAATTATGTCATGAGCAATTCTGAAGTGAAACGAGATAGGTACAAGGGACCATGGCCTAAATGTGATAAATGTAATTTTCATCATGTGGGCGAGTGTAGACCGATAATATGTCAAAGGTGTGGAAGGACTGGAAACAATGGCGGTCCTAATTGCCGAATCGGTATGGAGTTTGTAAACCGACCAGCCCAGACAACCCAACCCCGTCGTCCCCAACTACCAAGACCGCAACCAATTCGTCAGCAACCAGCTCAGCAAAACTCAACTGTAGTGAATCGCCGTGCTTGTTTTGAATGTGGGAGCACGGAACACTTTAGAAGGGACTACCCTAAGCTGAATCGACTTCAAGTTCGTCTCGGGGACGCGCGTTTGTTATCGGGTCTGGAGAAGCACGACAAGACCTGAATGTAGTAACAGGTACATTTGTTGTTTCTGATCAATATGCTTCTGTATTATTTGATACTGGTGCCGATAGAAGCTTTGTTTCCACTAGTTTTGTATCCCTCGGTAACATGCCAGTTAGTGAACTAACAAATCCCTATACTATAGAACTCGCTAACGGAAACTCTATAACTGTCAACCAAATAGTCCAAAACTGTTCTATTATTCTTAATGACCACCCATTCCTTATTGACCTACTCCCGGTAGAGTTAGGAAGTTTTGATGTTATTGTCGGTATGGACTGGTTAACCAAGTATAAGGCGGAGATTGTGTGTAACGACAAGACGGTTAAAATTCCCTTTTCGAATGGTGAGGTGATTGTAGTACAAGGAGAGAAGTCTGGTTCGATATTACCTCTCGTGTCTCATCTCAAAGTGTTGAAATGTTTACGCCAAGGTTGTATTGCATTTTTGGCAAACGTGACTATAAAGAACCCTGATGAGAAATGCATAAAAGAGATTCCCGTTGTACGTGAATACCTCGATGTCTTTTCTAACGATTTACCCGGATTACCACCGAACCGACAAGTTGAATTCCGCATAGACTTAATACCCCTATTGCTAAGGCACCTTACCGGTTGGCACCCTCTGAAGTGCAAGAATTATCCAACCAATTGCAGGAGTTGTTAGATAAGGGTTTCATTCGTCCCAGTTATTCTCCTTGGGGAGCACTAGTAGTATTTGTGAAGAAGAAAGATGGAAGTTTTAGAATGTGCATCAATTACCGGGAATTAAACAAAGTTACCATCAAAAACCGATACCCTCTTCCACGAATAGATGACTTGTTTGACCAACTCCAAGAGGAAAACTATTTCTCGAAAATTAACCTTCGATCCGGTTACCATCAAGTTAAAATTCAAAAGGAAGATGTGTCTAAAACGGCGTCCCGAACTCGTTATGGTCACTACGAAATCCTAGTTATGCCGTTCGGACTAACTAATGCTCCCGCAGTTTTCATGGATCTTATGAATCGAGTTTGTAAACCGTATCTCGACAAATTCGTTATCGTGTTTATTGATGACATTTTGATATATTCGAAAACCAAGGAGGAACACAAGCAACATTTACGAACTATTTTTGGAGCTGTTGAGGCAGGAAAAGTTGTATGCCAAGCTGTCAAAGTGTGAATTTTGGCTACAAGAAGTACAATTTCTAGGGCACGTTGTTAACCGATATGGTATCCATGTAGACCCGAGCAAGATTGAATCCATCAAAAACTGGCAAGCCCCAAAGTCACCGAAAGAGATCCGCCAATTTTTGGGTTTAGCTGGGTATTACCGACGCTTTAATGCTAATTTTTCCAGCATAGCCCAACCTCTAACTCTTTTGACTCAAAAAGATCGTCCTTACGTTTAGGGAGTAGAACAAGAAGCGGCTTTTCAACTGCTAAAACAGAAACTATGCCAAGCCCCGATACTGAGTCTTCCATAGGGAACTGATGATCTGGTAGTTTATTGTGATGCGTCCCGGAAAGGTTTAGGGTGCGTACTTATGTAAAGAAACAAAGTCATAGCATACGCTTCTCGACAATTAAAGGTGCACGAGAAGAATTATACCACCCATGATTTGGAATTGGGCGCGGTTATTTTTGCGCTCAAGATCTGGAGGCACTATTTGTATGGCACCAAGTGTACAGTATACACCGACCACAAAAGCCTACATCATTTTTTTGACCAGAAAGAGTTAAACATGAGACAAAGGAGATGGATAGAACTGTTGAACGATTATGACTGTGAGATTCGATACCACCCGGGCAAGGCTAATATAGTGGCAGATGCTTTGAGTAGAAAAGACAGGATCAAACCACTACGGGTCCGAGCACTTGGAATGATCCTCCAAACCAGTCTCACCGAGCAAATTCGTATTGCTCAAAACGATGCTCTGAAAGGAGATCACTTGGAAGATGAAAACTTGCATGGGACCAAACAACATTTTGAAGAAAGAACTGACGAAATTCTATACTACAAAAACCGAGTTTGGATTCCCACTTTCAGCAATCTGCGTGACTTGATCATGGACGAAGCCCATAACTCCAAATACTCCATTCATCCTGGAACGGATAAGATGTACAAGGACTTGAAGGAGTATTATTGGTGGCCCGGTATGAAGAAGGATATAGCCACGTACGTCAGTAAATGTTTAACGTGTGCGAGAGTTAAGGCTGAATATCAAAAACCTTCGGGAATGTTGCACCAACCGGAAATACCACAATGGAAATGGGAACAAATTACCATGGATTTTGTAACACACCTCCCAAAAACTTCCCGAGGAAATGATGCAATATGAGTGATAGTTGACAGACTAACCAAATCCGCACACTTCATTCCAATCCGAACCATTTACACAACCGAAAAACTTGCTCACATCTACATCAATGAAATTGTATCCCGACACGGCGTACCCGTTTCAATCATTTCTGATTGCGATAGCCATTTCACCTCTCGTTTCTGGCAAGGAGTACAAGAAGCTTTGGGAACCCGAATTGACCTAAGTACCGCCTACCATCCCCAAACCGACGGTCAATCTGAGCAAACCATTTAAAACTTAGAAGATTTGCTTCGCGCTTTGGTACTATACTTCGGTGGGAATTGGGATCAACATCTTCCACTGGTTGAATTCTCTTACAACAACAGCTATCATGTAAGGACCCGTTACCGGTAGCCCTACTTTCGTGTTGGATTTACTCATAAACACAGTTCTAAATACCAGAGTTAATTAAAACATTTACGCGGAATATGAAACTTTCATAAAACATTACATAATTCATAACTTGTCTCAAAACATCCTTTGTCTTTCAACATTAAAGCATTAAAATTAAAACATCATAAGTCTTCAGATGCCAGGCTCTTGTTCAATGCCACGTGTCTCCTCAAGCAAGCCGCCTCATCCTACTCACCTGCGTGCATACTAAAAGTCAGCTACGCTGAGTGAGTTCTAGTTAATCATACACTATACAATACACATAAACTTATATTCTTTCATTCATACTTTCATACTTTCATACTTTCATTCTTTCATACTTTCATTCTTTCTTTTGTATTAACTTACCTTCATATCTTACGTTATAAAGAGCATTACGCCCTACATTCCTCGAGTATTGTTAGGGCTTGGTACCCTCCTTCCTCGAGTATTATTAGGGCTCGGTACCCTCCTTCCTCGAGTATTATTAGGGCTCGGTACCCTCTTTCCACGAGTATTATTAGGGCTTGGTTTCCCTCTTTCCACGAGTATTATTAGGGCTCGGTTTCCCTCTTTCCTCGAATATTAGTAGGGTTCGGTTCCCTAGTTCTCGAATATTAGTAGGGTTCGATTCCCTCTTCGTTACCATACAACCATACATCATACCTCGAGTATTATTAGGGCTCGGTACCCTTTTCGTAACCATACAACCATGCAACCGTCATTTCCTTCTTTTATTAACTTTATCACGTTCATACACATAAGCATACATATCATACTTACCTTACACATAACGTTACAACCTGACAGTACGTGCAATATCCGAAGATCGTTCACGTACCATCAAGCAATCATTCATACATATCATATCATTCACATAAGGCATACACTTACCTCTTAGGATAAGCGTATTAACAAACATATTGAGTATGCACACAGCCCCGAAAACATAACACATAAATGGGGCTAGAAACTCACCTGAACACGGTTACGTTCACCGTTAATCGTAATCCCTTTCCTCAGTTGTGCACGGCTGACTGTATAACAAGTATACATATCAATTAACTATCACTTCTCATATTGCATTTCTATCTTTATATGACCCACAACGAACGGGGGTCCGGGGGCAGCGCCCCTGGCAGCGGGGTCTAGGGGCGGCAGCCCCTAGCAGGGTCCAAGGGGCAGAGCCCCTGGCTGGGGTCGAGCTGCCAGGTCAGCTTGGAAAAATTTTATTTCCATTAACTGTCTTAACACATTTTTCATTAGATTTTTTTTAATTTATTTTCTAATCGAACTTGACTTTAGGCGAAGTTAAACCTTAGGCGAACTTAGCTTTAGGCGAAGTTGTCATCAGGCGAACTTAGCTTTTGGCGAAGTTGTCATCAGGCGAACTTGGCTTTAGGCGAAGTTACCAGTTAGGCGAACTTGGCCTCAGGCGAAGTTACCAGTTAGGCGAGCTTGGCCTCAGGCGAAGTTATCGCTTTGAAGGCGAAGTTGCCTAGATGCAGGCGAAGTTGCCCAGATCAGCCGCTGTTTTAGTTTCTGACCAGCATTTCGAGCGATTTTAACACCCTCGCTATGGTTCGACATCACCCCCTACGTTCCCCAACCGTTTCCGGTCGTATATACGCTATAAAGCTCAGATCTTTAAACTTCAAAGATCAAGAATCATACCTTTTTGAGCTTGTTTGGATCTCGTTTACTTGTTATCACAACTAATCGCTCTCTCTCTCTCTCGGATCTGCCCGGTTCTTCCCTCGGCCGGCGGCGAAGTTGTGTGGTGTGTGTGTGTTTTGGAGTGTGTTAGAAAAGTGATAGAATGAAAGATAATGTGTTGATACCAGAGGGGCCTTAAATCCCATGGACCTAAGGCCCATTCTCATTTAACCCATCTCAATTAATCCAAGTCAATGTTCCGCTCCTTACTCAATATCCAATAATTAACACGAAATCACTAAACATAACTTTCTTTATTCAACATTAAAATTTTAGGATGTTACATATCACAGTAGCATTCAAGCGGCACCGTATGAAGCGCTGAACGGACGGAAATGTAGATCACCCTCATGCTAGACTAAGGTTGGAAATACCCAAATTACACGATCTGACTTGATTCAAGAAACCACTGACAAAATCCGTAAAATCACAAGCAAATTGAAAATCGCCCGAAATCGACAAAAAAGCTATGCTGATGTTCGTAGAAAGTCGTTATCCTTTGAAATAGGCGACAAAGTTTTTCTGAAAGTGTCACACCCCGACTAGCACAACGCGGAAGCGTAAAACGAGAATGTAACAGACATCTCTGATATCAACACATTGTTTATAAAGAAACATTACAAACTAATTTTCAATATATTACATTTCTTCGTTCTATCATTGTTTTACAGTCTAGGCGATACAAACAAAACTAGTTCGTTAACTATACATTCTTACTACTATCGCCCTTGCTTCTATTCACGTAGCATCGACCACACACTTCAGGCAAGTAACAGATCACCAAATTACTCCGATTTAGGTACACATGATAAGCAGTTTAAAATGGGTCAACTCCTAGAGTTGGTGAGTTTCACGAGTTTCAAGAAATCAGTAATGAGTATTCACAAGTCAACACTTGTAATCATGAAATAAGTATGTATGTATGTAAATGATGTATGTGATGTAATTATGCTAAGCTACAGTGAAGCCTGGACTGTTCGTAGCTGCGTGCCTCCATTTCCCACACTCAATCAACCACTGTGGCCCCTTTCCGCCCACATCATGCCCCGGTAGCTATGTATAACACTACATAGTTGGTTCGTAAAAATAAAATATGGACATGTGCAAACGGGATAATGTCCTCAGCAACCGTGCTGGCCCCGCCTGGGTTTGTCAAACCAATAGTACTATTCACAAGCCACCGGCTCGAAGTTAATCACTGTGATCGTGGGGATTTTCATGTGTTAGCACTTAGATAATTCACATCACATGTTTCGGATAAGTATATAGATATAAGCAAACATGCTTTTCACCCTAAAAGTTCGTAAAACAGTTTAAAAGTGGGGTCATGAAACTCACGGTTTAGTAGATAATCAGTACTGTATCAGCTCGTGGTTTGTTCGAGCTCCGCTATCAGTAGTTCCTATAATCAATATTATAATAATATTAATATTTAAATATTATTATAATCTCAATACTAAATTGGGCTGTATAACTAATCTGGGTGTAGCTGAACACCCAGAAAGTGGCAATAGGCTTAGGTTGTGATGTGTTCAATGTCTAATACTTACAATCGAACATGGCTCAGATTCCCGTTTTCCCAGCTGGGCCAAGTTGTTCGTGTGCGCGTTCAAAAAACAGTTATGGGGAAATAAGCTTGGGTAAATGTATTGGTTAATAAAATGATTAAGTTATAAAGAAGGATCACATAATGGGGTCCCAGATTAGCCACGGGGCCCGTTTCGTTTATTCAGTTTGATTTGAGAAGAAACGCGCACAATCCACCCGGATTGTCCAGGTTTCTCATAGAAAAGTTTGTTTTCACTTAATTAGTCCAAAAATATGATTTTTGATCACTCTTGGTGTTTGATATTCCCGCAGGTTCGTTAGTCGCGAACTTGCCGGTTGTTATAAAAACTGAATTTGTTTAATATTCAAATTAGCATAATTAATTAACCGTTAATCATTAATTTATAAAATATTAGCCACTTATCAATTAAAATATGTAGATTTTAATAAAATTATTCTGGAATTTATTTACTGATTTATTAATTTATAAAAATTCATTTTATCATTTTATCCGTTTACCCCAAACAATTTCCAAAAATTCACAAAAATTCCTGAATACTCAAATTATGTCCCAAAATAACCTGTAATCAATTCCAGAAGGTAAAAAGCTCTTGCAATATTCTTTTCGGCCCAAATTCGGCTTTAAAATTCACACGAACGCAAATAAACAAATCACCTTCAAACTTCTCCAAATGATACCAAAATTCATATGTCCTCAAAATACATCAAATCTGAGTTCATAGAAAAAATTTCATAATTTTTGAAGTATTTTAGCTATTTTTCCCAATAAACGTCCCAATTCGATAATAAATTCACCAAATATTCTCGGATGGTCGAAAAATTACCAAATTTGAACAGGGACTCATTGACATGGTCCCTGATGTCCCTAAAAAATTTCAAGTCCTAACAATATGCACATCACAACCTTAACCTAAATAGCCCGTAAAGCGAGGTGTTTCGGCATTACCTTAGCGGTTTGGCTCGTTTCCGACTTTTTAATCAAGTTTTCAGGTTCTTGTGCTTCTAGGAAAGCTAGGTACAAGTCCTATATCAACAACCAAGAAATTTTTGATCAACATAACAGCCCCTAACTTAGGGTTTCGGCTAGGTACACAAAAACGAACTTTGAGCCGTAAAAACGCCGTTTCAACCTTTAATCCATGTTTATGGACAAAAAAAACAATCAAAACAGGTTCCTTACCATGTGTATGATCAAAAAATGTTTATGGACCATTTTTAGGATTTTTACACGGTTAGAAATGATTTTTAGTAACCAAGACATGTTTTTATGGTATAAACAAGTTTAAACAAGCATAAAAGCTACTTATTTAAGCCCCCTTACCTTAGGGTTTGAAAGTTTTTGGCTGGAACAGAGCTTATGTCCAGATTTTTCAGAAAATGAGGCTAAAAATATCTTGGATCTAGTTTACATATGAAAGAACCAAAGGGGGGGGAGGGGGGGCTGCTGATTGCGATCGGGATCTACATGGCCCACCTTTGGCCCATTTTGGCCCAAGTTTCTGATTTCTCAAGCCCAAATACGAAAAGCCCGGTCCAAATTTAGTTCGGGTTCGGTTTTTGGCGCGAAAAACTTATCGGGTGCGTTAAACAACGCGAAAACGAGTGTTTTTCGGCTAGTTTTGTGTTAAAATTATAAAAGCATACTATATGTTTGTAAAAATCAAAAATATTTTCATGGATCGCTTAAAACATTTCAAATAAGTGTTTGGTAAGTCTTTTTCGGCTTAACGGATATCAATGCTTGGTTTGTAACTATATCTTTGCGTTTAAATTTATAGCGGGTAGTTAAAGGAGCATGTTTTCGTTTAATTTGTTTGCTATAAAACTAAGACCATATTTCTAATATTTTAGCTTGTATAGATCGTATATCACTTATAAATGGCCCCCCCGAGATATCTGGGTCATAGCCCGACCCGTTCGGTTAATCGTTCGTTTGTTACGCAAAAGTCGTTTTTTGCTAATCAGTAAATACGTACTGAAGTGTACCATTGTTTTGGCTTAAATGTCACAGAAAGTATCCCCGTGGAAAGGCGTCATTATATTCGGAAAACCGGTAAACTAGCTCCGCGATACGTTGGGCCATATGAAGTCATTTCTAAGATAGGTCTG
>NW_027501337.1:0-82543 GCF_021521415.1 Bidens hawaiensis | reverse complement strand
AACTTCAAAAAAACTTTTAATTTAAAAATAATACTTTTAGGAGTTTTTAAGTTTTCTTTTTAAGAGTAGTTTTCATTATATCCCACCCCCTATATATATATATATATAAGATATATATATATATATATGTGTATATATATATATGTGTATATATATATGTGTGTATATATATATGAGTAGGTTCATTTCAGAAGCATTTTAAATTGCAAGAAGTACGAGGAGTCAATTGAACCAATCAGAATTTTGCTACTATTTTTTAGTTTATTTATCAATAGGGGTATAATAGTAAAAAAAATTGTTTGTTTTATATGTGACGTGTAATAATTCAGGGAAAGTTACATATTAATTTATATTAAATTAGTATTTCTAATTTTAGCCTTTTTTGTTAATGTGCATGTATATGATGTGAGAATTTGATTCAATCGTTTGAATTAGGAATGTGTGATAGATCAAAAATAATTTAACATAGGTTCTGGATTATGTTCTTGCTTATCCGCATATCAAGCAGAACATACAAAACAAAAAAAATTAATTACACTGTATCATTAATTAAAAAAAAACTAACCCATACTATACAACATATGAAACTCATGTATTCAAACACTTTGTGAGTTGTATGTATGTAGGTATGTAGGCACATACGTACGTAGACACATAGGTACGTACATATGTGTGTGCATAGACATGTAGGGTGCGTCCACGTGTAAGGCCGTACATACGTAAGCACATAGGTTCGCCCGCACGTAGGGATGTAGAGTGTGCGTACGTTCACGCATAGGCATGTACGTCTACACGTAGGGATATACACACGTAGGGACTTAGGTGCGTACCTACCTACCTACCTACGTATGTATGTGTGTGTGTGTGTACCTGCACTTCATAGGGATATAAGAGGACTTTACTAGCTTCGCCATTATTAACTCTTGCAAATAACAATATATTCATTTTCCACCAAGTTAGATGAAACATTTGTAAACCTTGAAATTGATAGTACACCAATAAATGATTTCCAAAGAAAGATTTAATTGTGGCTTTAAATGAGGGATTGACTAGAGCTGCACGTTTCTTTTTAATGATGGTACACAAATTACTAATATACCCTTTTGGTATTAAAGTTTGATAAAATGGTAAAGCAAAAATTATAAGAATACCATTATGAGTAATGACCATTGATCAAACAAAATCAATAGATGAGATTCACTTCTCTTTGGAATATTACTTCTTGCGTGTACCATCCCCTGTGTGTGTGTGATTTCATTTGAGAACCATTTGAATTTTAAGAACTTTAGAACTAATATTGTCGACCAGATTTAATCAAATCATGCATTCCTTAAAATAATAAAAGGGTAATAATGTCTTTTTACGTATTCTCTCTCCATATATTAATTTATGTACGTTGTGTAGTATATGCAGCAAAATTACGTAATTTTGCGTGTTTCGTAGTGGTATAGTTAATGCAATTTGGGTCATTTACGTAAGTGGTGTAGATGTAATTTGAGTAACTCATTTGTGTATTGTGTAGTTTGTGTACTTGAGCTAATTTCGGTAATTTGTGTAGTTTTTGGTTAAGGGATTTAAATTTGTGTTTGAATGTTTTTGTTACCTAACAAATATCATGTTTTTATTATGGGATTAATCTGTAGAATAGTAACCAAGTTTTGAAATTGTTGCAATCAGGTCATTTATAAAATATTTTGTTCCAATCAGGTTATTAAAGTTTTCTTTTTGTTCTAATCCTAGATATCTTACCTAGATAGCAGGTTATCTAGTTTTTTTTTTCTTTTTTTTAATAGTTTGACATTGTAATATATTTTTTAAAATTGAAAAAATTAGTAAAAATTGAAAAAAAAAATTTAAAATTGTGAAAAATTGCAAAAAAAAAAGTAGTAAGAAATCACCCTTCTTTTAAGTTACCGTTTTTTTTATAAGAAACCACCATTTTTAGACAAAATTTCCAAAAGATAGGTGGTATTAAAATATTTAATAGTAGAATTATTAATTGATTCCATACAAAAAAAAATAGGAACATATTAATTATATTGTACTTTTTTTAAATGTTTTTAGATTTTTTTTTTTGCAATTTTTTAGTTTTTTAAAGGTTTTTTTTCATATTTTGAAAACTATTTTTCTCAATTTTTTAATAATTTTTTCAATTTTTTAAAAAATATTATACAATGTCAAACTATTTAAAAATTAAAAAAAACCTAGATAACCTGCTATCAAGATAAAATATTTAGGATTGGAACAAAAAAGAAATTTAGTAACCTGATTGGAACAAAATATTTTATGAATGACCTAATTGGAACAATTTTAAAATTTGGTTACTATTCTATAGAGTAATCCCTTCTATTATTTAAAAATTTGGTTAACTATAATTAAAAAATATAATTAAAAAAAGGTTAAAAATAATATGATGTTAAGTCTTGTCTTTTCTTGTTGGTCATTTAACTTTTATGGCATTTTTCTATATAATTATATTTTTTCTTTCATATTTAAATATTATGCACAAATTATCAAAGATTTAATTGAATGCATGGTTGTAAATGAGTTTTTAAAGTTCTTACAACTTATCAAGTTCTCAAATTATCTCTCCCTTGTATGTATGTATCTATGTATGTATGTATGTATGTATGCATATGGGTGTGTGTGTGTGTGCAACAAAAGTTTAATATTTGTATATATGAAATGTGAAATTTGCGTAGAAGAAAAATGTATAGGACTAAACCTACGTATAATAAAAAAAATATATATATAATTACAAATATTGTTCTTTATGTTTTTACTCTGTTTCAATGATTGTCCTTTATCTTCAAAATTAAAATTGACTCGATTTGTACTTTATGTTTCTAAATGTTGCATCGTTTGTCCTTTGGTCATAACTTAGTTAGATTTTCTCGTTAAATCAAGTCATGTGCCTTACACATGAGGGCAATCTGATCTTTTCTCGTTTATTTAAAAAAATATAAATATATATTGAAAACATTTTTCCCTCTCTCAAACTTTATCTCTATCATGTACACTACCACCACCGCCTTCAATATCAATTTGGCTCCCATAGTATGAAGTTAAAACCCAAACCCTAAGATTTTCTTTTCATGTGCTAAATTTTTTTCTCTCTAAGCTCTGTGCCGTCATCTTCCAAACTCCTCCAATAATCTGGTTTCTGGCCATGAAATTATCATCATCTAGGGTATGTTTGACAAAACTAGCTGGTGGCTGTTAGCTGAAAGCATGTGGCCGGTAGCTGTTAGCTGTAGCTTTTTAGATATATTTAGGTGTTTGGCAGAGTAGCTGGAGCTTTTAATAAAACTATTTGGATGCACGCGCGGTATGGTGGAGTGCGCGAGCAACCTGACATTAACTGCATAATCAGTGTCACTACGTGATTCACTTGGTAATAGTGCACACATAACCCGAATGCAGACGTGTAATTCGTAAAAAGGCTATAAGCGTGTAACCGGTGGTGAAAATCAAGAAACAAAGCTGAAATATACAGTAATTTCAAATATGTAATTTTTTAAAGCAACCTGTTTTGATCTGAATCCCATTCCGACCCGAGATTGTTCTAATCTGAAACATGTTCTGACATGTCCCCTTTCGACTCAAGACCGTACCGACACGAACCGAACTAAATTAACCCTTTTTGTATCGACTCGTTCCGACCCTAATTTGGTCTTACACATTACCCGAGCTCGTCTGACTCGACTTGTTGCCAATCCTAACCGGTAATCACGTAGTATACTAATTTTTTAAAGTTAAAGAAGTATAACAATATCATACTCAAATTAAAGAGAATAAAATGCTCTTTTTTATAATGTAATTTGTTTAAAAAATATTAACGTGTGAAAAAATTATGGTCTTTTAAAGAGTCATGGGGGTAGTTAGTTTCGAATAAGGGTAAAATATAAAACTATTATATAAATTAACAAAAGTTGATAAAAGTTTAAGTATTAAAACTGTAAATTCAAATGTAAAAGTTTCTAGGTTTTTCTCAAATGCTAGTAGTAGTAGCGTTTAATTACGGAATTTTTTTCTCCAAACTTAAATGTCCCTTAAGAAAAAAGCTCATACTCAATAAAAAGCCTTGTTTGATTGAAAAAGCTTTAAGCTTTTAAGTTTGGAGAAAAAAATTCCATAATTAAACGCTACTCCTACTAGCATTTGAGAAAAACCTAGAAACTTTTATATTTGAATTTACAAGTTTGGTAGTTAAACTTTCATCAAATTTTGTTAATTTATAGGGGCATTTACATATATCTCCGTGCTAAGATTTTTTATTACATATATATATCCAACCTTAAAAATCAATTTACATACTTTCCCTTCCTAACCCATATATATTACATATTTACCCATTTCACTAAAATTACTTTATTGAATTACAACTTTACCCTTAATGAGAGTATGAATTCATGTTAATGTTTCTTGTTTATTTAAATCAAATAAATAAACATATATGCACATCATAACCTCATAGACAAAACAATCACACTCAAAACATTCAAACCCAAATTGCAGACTTGCAGACACCCTCAACTCTTTCTCACATCTTTTTATCACAGACATACCCAAACCTAGCCGGAAAAAGAACAATCAAGTGTCAACATATGTTTCAGGTGGGTTTCCACCGTTGGTAGAAAAGGGCGGCGGTTGGTGGGCGAAACCAGCAACGGCAAATCCTTATCTCCGGCGACTTTCCGGTAACTTCCTTCTACGGTGTAAAACGCTCTTGAGCCTATGGATTTAGTCGCAATACCGATACGTTAAGTTCGTGATCAATACATTAATGGATGAATACATTAGCATGGATGCATTATGATCTAAAGAGAATCTGACACGGTAACAATGCATTAGACATAATTAGGCACGGATCTCTATGCATTTCACTATGGAAGGCCTATTTATAGGCATGTCTCATTCGTTATAACTGTAGTAACGAATGAGGCCTCTCATTCGTTAACTGCACTAACGAATGAGGTCTATCCATAGCCCATTCGCTAAACATGCTTAGCGAATAGATATACATTAACGAATGAGCCACCATTCGTTACATTGTAGTAACGAATGGGCTCTTACATTAACGAATAGCCCTAGTCTTTAAGGAATGAGGCCTCATTCGCTAAACATACTTAGCGAATGAGCCTTTATACATTAACTGTAAAGACTAAACTACCACTATCCTATTCGAACAGCTGCGAACACCAAATCTGTGCACTAACATACGACGAGCTAGAATATTTTTACAACACATTATAATTTACGCAAACCCCAACTCCACCTCTTACCTCCTCCACGCCCACTCATCTTAATCCCACCGTCTCCCTCCACTAACTCAACGGTGACGCCAAAATGACATGAAAAACGTGACTTTGGTGGACTTTGTGTGGTGGTTCGACGGAGGTTGTAGTGTCGCCGGAGAAGATGACAAAGGTGAGTGTCGGGTTGCCTTAGTTCAAGAAAAAAAATAGAGGAAGAAGAAAGATAACATTGGTGTTGTAAAAAATTTAAGATGGATGAACCAAATTTTGAAGAAATTAATTATTTGATCTCTATTTCCATGGACATGGCCAAGGATTTTAATTACAAAGAGGGCGAATGAGTAATCCTTTACCAAAAGGGGAAATATGTAATTTAAGTTTAAATGTTGGGTAAATACGTAATAATGGCTCTTAGTAAGTGGATATATGTAAAAATCCATTTTCTTAAAAGTTTGAAGTTAGAAGCTTCTAAAAGCTCTTTGCCAAACATACCCCTAGTCACCTTTCTCATCACCTTCCACCTTACGGCCGGTTGTGAAATCTTGTGGGTGGTGCGATTAACTATTAAAATGTTTTTTTAAATTATCTAATTTAACTAGAAAAACTAGCTGGGTTTTGGTCAAAGGACAAGCAATGCAACATGTAGAAACGTAAAATACAAATCAAGTCAGGTTTAAAGATAAAAGACAATCATTAAAATATGGTATAAACATAAAGGACAATCTCTTTTATTTTGTCTAAAAAAAATTATATACTTATACTCTTAATTCAACTTGATTTTTAAATTTCTAGATTGAAAAAGTATTTCCTAAGTGCTACATTTTTTAATTAGAATAGCAAAAAGTGTAATACCAACCACTTAGTTTTATAAATGTAATATATTTGCATTTTCATTTTTTCTTTACTAAAATTATTTTATCTAATAAGATTAGGAATGTGAAAAAAAGTAAGCCTCTGACAAGAAAAAACTATTTTAGTAAATAGCTTTCAAATCTCTTAGGGGGTGTTTGGTAGAGGGATTTGATTAGGGAGAAATGGAATTAGAAATATTTCTTTTGTTTGTTTTTCACTTTTCATTTCTATTTCTCTTTCTGTTTCTTTAAAACTAGAGAATTCCATTTCTCTTTAAAACAAAGAGAAATCCATTTCTCAGCAGCCTCCTCATAGCATGTCACCACCTCGTCTCCGGCCACCACCTCGTCTCCGACCACCACCCCGTCTCCGGCCACCACCTCGTCTCCAAGTCTGCAACCGCCACCTCGTCTCCAAGTCTGCAACCACCACCCCGAATCCGCCGTTCGCAGTGGTGAACACAGAGATGGTAACCGGTTGTAGGTTGCAGGTGGTACGGGTGAACGGAGATTAGGGTTTCAAGTGGTGGTTCGTGGTAGGTTAGGGTTTTCAGATGGTCGAGTGATTGTGGTCGCAGGTGGGTGACAGTGGTGGTGGAAATCGGCGGTGGTCGCAGGTGGCTTCTGATTATCATCATCATCATCGCCACCACAACCACCACCACAAAATCTCCAAAGAGACAGTGATGACAGATCTGAGCCTCCTTTTACTATATCTTATGTTCCAAAAATTTGAATCTTTTTAATTTCTTGTGTACTGTGGTTGAAGAAGGGGATTTGGTGGCGGCAGCCGGTGGTGGTGGGCTGTGGTTGAAGAAAGGGCTGTGGTGGTGGTGCTGGTGGTGTGGGGCTGTGGTGGTGGGGCTGGTGGTGGTGGTGGGGCTGTGGTGGTGGTGCTGGTGGTGGTGGGGCTGCGGTGGTGAGTGGTGTCAGGTTGGGTGGAGGTGGGGTTGGGTATGGAAGAGTTCTCTGTTTATTTTCTCGTGTACCAAACAAGAGAAATGATTCTCATTCTCCATACCAATTCTCTTTCTCTACAATTCCATTTCCATTTCTATTTTCTCTCCTTTTCCATTCTCTGTACCAAACACCCCCTTATACTTTTTTCACCCACCCAATCTTGATCAAAAACTCCATAGATACATTTGAGAATTCCAACGAGGTAAGTTTTAACAAACATGTATACTTGATACCCCTGGTTAATATTGCAAATGTTGTCTAAAAATTATTTCTCTTTTTTTTTCTAAAATATTCAATTACATCTTCACTAGAAACATTGATAAAACCTTTTTTCTACTAGACGTGTTCAATAAACACGCGTTTGAGAAGCTCTTTCTTCTTATTATTTTGTGTACTTGGTCTAATATTATTTGATGGATGTTTACTCGAGTAAAAACATTAAAAAATAGTATATACTCTTACGAGAAGATTAATTATTAAATTAAATATCAAGAAAAAAAACTAACTAATAGAAGTGCATAGATCGGTTAGTTTAATTGATCGTTGCTTAAAGATATATTGGTTTTTAATGATCCCAACTATTGTCTTTTGATCACTGCTGGTCTCAACTAATTAATTGGCTACTAATGGTCCCAACTTTTAAAGTATTTGTTTCTAACGGTCCGCGACTAACAGAATTCTAACGTCGTTAGTTTCAGGTCGCCGGAAAAACGGTTTTGGCTGGAAAACTCAATTTTTTTCCCGAAAACTCAACATTTTCGTCCCAAACATCTTGGTAACATCGTATCAGATCTTCAAGAACTTTTTTCTAGTAAAACCCCCAGTTATTGAGGTCGTCGAAAACCCTAGAACCATCATCAGAATCGGTTGATGGTGCTCAAGTGGTGGTAGTTGGTTAGCGGTGAGTCAATTGGCGGTGGTTGCGGTGTTCAGGTGGTGTTTTTTGGCAACAAATTTGAATTTTCCAGCCAAAACGTTTTTCTGACAACCTGAAACTGTTAGTCGCGGACCATTAGGAACAAATACTTTAAAAGTTGGGACCATCAGTAGCCAATTCATTAGTTGAGACCACCAGTGACCAAAAGACAATAGTTGGGACCATTAAAACCAATATACCTTGCTTAAAAAACATAGAAATCATAAAGTGGCCTCTTGAGTCCTGTCCTCATTTAAATAATTATTTGTACTTATTTTTTTCTTAGCGACGAACCTGGCTAAACCGAAAACTCTCAGGGATGTCGTGACTCGTGAGGCCTCATCCACCTAGTGCCCCAATGGTGCTTCACTCAAGCTTAAACCCGAGAATATAGCATATGAATGGGATCCGAACATGTGACTTCAAATAAAAGAAACTCCTAAATCTAAAGTAAAACTCCCCCACCAATTTTTAAGCATCAAGAAAAAAATTAAGAAATAATAGAAATTACAGTGAGTTTATTTGACTTTTCCTTAAATAACCAGAAATCATGCAGTGGCCCTTTCAATCTTTGCCCAGTGGGCCCCTAGTCAGTACCAAATCTGGCCCAGTTACTGCTGACTGCTGAGTGAGTGGCCCTGTGGCAGTGCTAACTGCTTGACAAACCTTTTGATGAATTTCTCTGTAATTAGTCATTTATTATTATCATCATTTACATTTATATGTTTGTTCTGTGTGGCCATTTTTCAAGTACTCCAAATGGTCTTCCTCAAGCATCATGTTGTTATTATTATTAACTTGCTAGATATATAAACTCAATACGGTTAAAATTCATATATTTTTTATTTTAGAAAAAATTAGTTGCTTAATTATTTTACAATTTTCTTTTTTTTAAGAAAAAAATACATCTCTTATATATATATATATATATATATATATATATATATATAACCAACACAATTAACTTAAGCTTTCAGTTTAATGTATATATCTAAATCTATAATATATATAAACGAAAACCCTAAAATCCTACGTGTCGCGATGTGGTCGCTCCCTCTTTTTAAGGAAGCACCAGATTGCTTGATTTTTAAATGGAGACCTCTCATTGATTTAACCCAAATTCATGGGTATGGGTCTTACCAAAACCAGATAGCTCTTAAACGGGTTATAACATCTCATTAAATTAAAAATTGATTTTACCAATTATTTGATATGGAAATCCTATAAAATAGGAATATACTAAAAACTAATATCTTATTTTATTTAAAAAAAGATATTATTTATAATTAAGAAACAATTTTATAATACAGAAAATAAACGGGTGATGGGTATCACCAAACTCAGATAGCTTTTAAACCGGATTATAACATATCATTTATTTGTGAAACCATTTCATTATCAAACCTCAAGTATATTAATTATTAACTTTCTTATGACAAATAAAATTAAAATCAAAACATACATATATAAATATTAAAAATGAATAATGTAAAACAACCCCAATAATACGGGGGGATAAAATCTAGTTATTTATATTTTATGTAATCTTTAAAAAATTTCTTAGTTATGAGGTCATTTAATTTGACTGGTCTACTAATAACCTGGTAACCTAGACTTTTGATATAGAAAAATAGCTTTAGATATATAAAGGGTTGTGCTGGGACACCCATAACACCACCTAATACGTTGCATATAGAGCTTATATACGGGGGTATTAGGGTTTGTATAACCCAGGACTGCAAAAAGCAGTCTTAGGTTTTCAAATCGTACTATAATATGTCCCGTATAGAGTTATATAGGACGTATTGATCCGTTTGAATTGTTAGAGGAGCTCGGCCCCCCTCCCACTTTCTCCTTTCTTTTATTATATATACATATGCCCCGACATCTCATGAAACACACATACACACAAAACAACACAATTTTGATCGGATAACATATACACACAATGTCGTGGTTCAACAATTTATTTCCAGAGTCGAACAAGGAGGAGCCGGGTTACGCCGTTAACGATCAGCCTAGCACGTCGTGGTTACTGGACTTGCACCAGGTTTCGTTTTATATTTATTTAGTATGAAGTCGTTAGTTGCTTTTTTAACTAAGACAAATGACATTACGTTTTGTTAGAAGTATGTCGGCTATGATATTTAGCCTGAACAACCTTACGATCAGGCTAGCTCGTCGGGCTTACCAAATTTGGACCATGTTTCGTTATATATATTTATTTAGTATGAAGATGTTAGTTGTCTTTTTAACTAAGACAAGTTACATTACGTTTTGTTAGGAGCGTATCGGTTATTATATTCAGCCTGAACAGTTTTACGGTCACCCTAGCTCGCCGGACCTACCAAATTTGAACCAGGTTTCGTTATATATGTTTATTTGATATAAGATCGTTAGTTTTATTTTTAACTAATACATGATACTGTTACTGTTATTGTTAATATTTTTATTATATTATTATTATTAGTATTAAAATATTATTATTATAATTAAAATATTACTTTTATTAAAATATTATTATTGTATTATTAATTTTATTATTACTATGAATATTATGATTATTATTAAAATATTATTATTATATTATTATTATTATTTTATATAATGATTATTATTAAAAGATTATTTTTATATTATTATTATCATTAAATTAATATTATTATTGTTGTTGTTGTTTGATTTCTAACTTATATATGTTTGGAATATGTCGTGTTGGATAATGAAGGTCAGTTACCTGGTGTTTATGATAGTCAGCTGTCGTACCAGTTATCTGTTGTCGGGTCGGATTACGGAGTTTAGTCTTCTTCTTCGTACCAGATACTAGTAGTAAATGATCCGTTTCACATAACCCAGTCATTGTACCACGGGCGAAACAAGCATGATGAGGATTATCTTGATGTCGGGGTAAACCTAAATGATGATGATGAGGATGCTGGGGGAAATCCAAATGATGAAGATGATTACAACGATAACTACATACGCGAGGCAAAAGTTTCGTATAAAACAGATGATATAAGACACCGTGTGTTTTGTTTAAGTTAATATTATTTGTTTGCACGGTATTTAATACATAGCGTAAAACTGTTTCAAATTTTTGAGACACACAAGGAGTTGGAGAAATGGATCAAAAATAGAGGACGGGAGCATGTGTGTCTTATTGTGGTCCAACGGTTAAGGAAAAACGGTGTGGACCTCGCATGCAATCGCGGAGGAGAACCGAAAATAAAGGCAACGATCAGACATACCTGCAGCATTAAAAACTGTTGTCCGTTTAAACTTTTCTAGGCAGATACGACTCGAGGGGTGCATGTTGGAGACTTGAAGTGGTAAACGAGACACACAACCACGATCCTAATGAATTTGAGGAGGGGTACGCGGAGCTGAGAAAAATGACCATTGAAGAACTGGATCTGGTTGCGATGTTATACCGGAACGGCGTGAAGCCCTTTCAAATCCAAGCAGCCGTGGGCGGGCAGTTTCCCAGTTGCCAACCCAAGCTCAAGGACATATACAACTACACGAGCAAACTTATGAGTCAGGAGTTAATTGGCGATACCCCTATGAAGGTAGTTGAAAACCTTCCTAGTTTTAATGTATAGAGGTTTTATTATAATATTTATTAAAGTTTTATTGCATCCAATGCAGATGCTAGAAAACTTTCTCCGTGACAACGGTTTCGCGTACTATACATGGGAGAATGCAACCAATGACAAGACGAAGGATATTTTCTTCTATTATAACAAGTCGCATAAGATGTAGCGTGCGCTCCCCGAGGTATTGTTGATTGACACGACGTACAACACCAACATGTACAACTCGCCATTGGTTCAATTTGTCGGTGTGACGTCAACATCAAAGTCGTTTTGTATCGCCCCACGCGTTTTTAATCAGGAAACAGCCGAGAAACTTCACCTGGGCTCTCGAGAAACTTAAAGAAATGCTCGATGATTGTATGGAGCTACGCATGATACTGACTGACGCGGACCAAGCCCTCATGAACTCCTGCGACGCAGTCTTCCCTAATACCACCAAAATTTTATGTAGGTAGCACATATCCGAGAATATAAAGAAAAATTTTAAGAGTCTTTATAGGACGGATATGGGAACGGACTTCGCGTACTGGTGGAAGGCTCTGTATTAGTCTCCGACGATACAAACGTTCGACTATCGTTGCACGGAGATGGACGTCATTTAGTACAATACGACATAGAATGTGAGTTTTTCATATCAGTTGATAGTTTTTAATAGTCTAGACAAACGTCTTATTAACATTTCCCTTTATTTTTTTAGAGGTTTGGCAATACATTCGTAACAACTGGTTGGATCCATACAACCACAAGTTTGTAGCTTGTTGGATCGACGAACGGCGAAACTACGGCAAGCACACAACAAACTAAGTTGAGAGCTAGCACGCCAAGCTGAAAAGGTACCTTAATGGAACCAATAACTCGCTCGACACCATTGCGAGGCATGTCCTTAAAATCGTTAACACTCAGATGAAAGAAGTCGGTGGATCATTTGAAGACTCCCGTTCCAATGTCATGGAAGAACATCGACAGCACACCTGGTTAAAAAAGCTACTAAACAGGGGTGTCGATTAAGGCTTTGAATCTACTTGTAAACGAGTATAATTTGATATATAAGATGCGTGACGGCGGAGCTTCATGCGACCACCATTTGTTTTCATCTTCGGGTTTGCCGTGTGCTTGTCGGCTGGAGGGATACATAGTTAACAACAGATGTATTCCAACCATAGACCCGTTCTGGAGGAGGCTTAATTTTGATCCAGCGTATCCGTAGAACGAAGAGTCAGACTATGAAGCATGACTATAGGATATCATACATACGCTTTCGTCCATAAAAGACCGTAATCAAAAGAAAAGTTTGTTCTCGAGGATCCTATCTGCTCTGCCAGGGAGATCAAATAAGAAGGAGCCTGAAAAAAGAGATGATCCTCGGGGGCGTCCCAAAAAACCAGATCCCCCGAGGCACAGCTCCTACACACCCTCTCCAGATCTCCCAGGCACAGCTCCTACACCCCTTCCTCGTCACAGGTGCCCACACATGAAATTATATTATATTATTTTAGGCCGCGTGCATCGGGTACGCCGGAGATTCGGATGAGGGAGCCAGGCGCCGACATGACACGTGCGGAGATTTTTTTCCGCATGTTCGGGATGGACGTCCACCTCTCCATGGAGGAGTTCATGGTGGCTCTGGGCTTATACACATAGGACGAGGTACGCCGCCCGATCTACACGCAGAGCATCCACCATATGCCGGACAACGACCTGCGGGTATGGGAGCGCCATCAGCGACGAGCCGTTCGGGGAGAGGGCCTTGGCCACGAAGGCCAAGGTCTCGGCCATTAGAGACCCGCTGCACAGGTACGTTCCTATATTATATTATATTATATTATATTATATTATATTATATTATATTATATTATATTATATTATATTATATTATATTATATTATATTATATAATATAATATTATATTATATTATATTATATAGGTATCTACACCGGCTGATTTCGACGTCTGTCTTGGGTCGCAATCAGGGCACAGAGCACTATAGCCTCCGTGACCTGGTTTTTTTAGGTGTCTGCTGGCCGGCACGGCCTGCAACCTCTCTAGGAGGTTTGCAGACTATTTTTCCAGTTACTACCACAGGCGGGCATGAGGGTCCTTGATGGGAGGCACGTACGTCACCTAGCTTGCAATCTTTGTAGGCCATGGAGACCTGGTGGACGGGCTGGCTATCTCACCGACCCCTCCACGCCCGCTGGACTTCAGCCATTACACCAGCATGCACATTATGCATTCTTTCGACGGGCCCAACGGCCTGTACGACCAATTGGTGGCCGGGGTGGGGGCACGTCCCGGTGCCTTTAGTCCAGCCTCCCCCGCTCGCGGTAGCGGGGGTGCATATTGTTGATCAGCCAGTCGACGAGGGGGCGAGGGAGGGAGCGGCGGGGATGCGAATGCTGGTGGTGACGCACATGAGGATCCGGACGTACATGAGGTACGTTTTATTATATTATCGTTTTACAGTTTATTTTAATTCGTCTATTTATTAAATGTATTTTTATTGTTTTGTTATTAGCCGCCACCGAAGCATGTTCCACGTACATATCGCGCGGTGCGTTTGGATCCCGCCACCGATATGGCATTCAGGGCCCCAGGCGACTTAGACTTCGGGAGTTTATGTAGATTGTTATACTTTTGTTTTATTTATTGTATTTAGTTTTATCTGTACATTTATTGTATATAATACTTGTTTTGGTGTATATATGCGTTATTTCTTTGGACCGAACTCTTACCAAACGATCTGACTGCGAGATGCAATTATATATTAATATTAAAAAAAATTATTATTTTATTAATATATATAAAACAATTTATTTATTTTATCAATTTATTATTGAAAACATAAAAACAAAACAAATAAGAAAACAAAGAAAAAAAACATAACAAGACAAAATATGAAGGGTTTTTAAAAAACCCCCTTATAGGCGACGTATAGCTTTATACGCCGCCCATAAGAGAGTTTTCTAGCAAACCCTATTGATGTGTGCAGAATTTCTGTATATAAAAGTAACATCAATTATGTGGGGAGGTAATAGTCAACGTGAAGGGTAATAGCCAACTTTCAAGTTTTTCACGTTGACTTGAGTTGAAGTCAAAACTTTTATAATAATCGTTAATTAAGCTATGACATGTGCCGAATTTGAACTTAACCCAAAGCTAGATCTGGTCTCTCTTGCTGGGTGGTAGTCCAGATCCGAACCGCACCGCCAATACGCTACTAACATTAATGAATAATGCCTTAAAATTTTAAGGATTAATTATAATATACATTTTCCATAAATTTTGAGAAATTAGCCCTAGCTAACATTCACTCATCGGGAGCCTTGGAGATAGAAAGTATGATAAACAAACACACAGGGACAACAACAAAAGCCGCAACTTTGAGAAAATCTTCGCTCTCGGTTGAGATTACTCCGATTCTTGACCAGTCTCCGCTGTATCTGTAACTTTGTCACGATAATAATTAGTCAAAGGATTAAAATTTTAAGTCACCTGTCACCCAAAGTATAATAAAATCAATTAACTTGTGTTAAATATTTTTTTTATAATAAATTAATCACATATAAAATCTTACTAAAACATGCTTCAATTTAAATACTTTATACAACTTTTATACTTTTTTGAACGACAACTTTCATTGAAACAACTCTAACAAGAATCTTGAGAAAAAAAAAATATATTTTTAACTAAATTGATAATATCACTAGAGATTTCAGATTTGTAATTATAATGCTTCATATGCTATAACTTGATAATATCTAAACTTATAAAAAATATAAGAGAAAGTTAAAGTTACCCAGCATCAATGAACCCTAGTCCAAGAACAGCAACAACAACCTGAGAAACAATCTTTAATGTGGTTTTAGGCGTTGACTTTTGAGAAAAGTCATCTTTTTTAGCCATGGAAACAATGGTTCTTGAATCTCCATTGATGTTCTTCTTCACCTTCACACAAGAGCGAGAGAAAATGTTGGTTGAGATAACATATTTTTGTGTGGACAGCATTTTGCAAGTAGATGTGGTTTGTGGAAGCATATAACAGGCAAGGATTATGCTTTACGTGTTTGTACTATACACATTGAGGTTGTAAATTACAGTTATACCTAACAACTTTTTAATACAAACAACATTTCTGTTGTGAAGCGATCGAATAAAATGAATAAAAGTAAGGTGGCATATTGGTAAATACTCTTATAGTGTAATTACGCTGTAACAAAATACAATAAAAGTAATTAACTTATGCTACAAATATACAAGTAGCGTACAATACAATTTTACGATTAAAGTAAATTTACTACGATATTTGGAATATCGCTAATGTAATAAAAATTAATTACGCTATACTTCTAATAGTTGTAATGAAGTTTTATTACTCTACTTTTTTGTGACATAGTGTAAATACATTGTACAAGTATTTATCATGTCACTACGTCCTTTTTTACTTCGCTTCGTATTTTGTTCGCACAAAATTTTTATCTATACGATAGCCACACCCCATACACGTCATGCAACACAATAAACATTTAAAAAAAGTCATTTTCCTAACATAACTATCAAAGATAAAAATGATCGTTATTATGGTATGTTGAATAAAAGAATAACGAAGTATATAAAAATACTAGCTTTAGAACCCGTGTAATGCATAGGATGCTTAAAAGAAATAAAATTAAATGACTAATTATTTTTTTTAAAACCTATATTTATCAAATTAAATGTTTTATAAGTTGAAATTATATTTTCTAATGGTCAATTCATACGAATACGTGGTGTATTCTTACACAATTTCTTCATAATCACGAAAATGAAAAAGATGCATCTGACGATTTTATAAGTTGTAATACTTTTTAATGAAATGGTGAATTCTAACAAAAGATGATAAAAGGTATAATAGGCTAACCTTAGTCACTAAAGTTATCAAAATCTGGTCTTAATCGACTATTGTCATTCCACCTATTATAGTTCAAATGCTTGTTTTTTATAATTTATGTTTATGACTAATGGTAACCGTAATTGAACAACCAAAACACAATTGACTGAAGACGATTATGGTTGGAGTTTGTTTTACTCTTCTTTTAAATTTTTTTTATCAAGTTATATTGCTTTATTATTTGGTCATCTATGTTATGAGCAAAGAATAGTATGTGTTTTCAATTTTAACATCATAGTGTTTAATATAATTTTGTTTTCTAGGATACTTGAAATCTGATTAACCTAACCCGAAAAACCCGAACTCGAATTACCTGTGAGAGATTTCGGTTGAGTTTTGGGCCAAGATTTAAAACTTTGAAACCCAAAGAACCAGACCCCGAAAAAACAGAACTCGAATTACCTGTGAGAGATTTAGGTTGAGTTTCGATCCAAGATTTAAAACTTTGAAACCCGAAGAACCAGACACGAAAAACCCGAAACCCAAAAACAAACCTGAAGAACACCCCTATGATGGTTGGGTAAAAAAGTTAGTTAATTTTATATATTAATTAGTTTATTTTAGTTAAATAAATGAACGAACATTAGTACTTCAAGCATTTTTATGTGTTTTCAGGAACTTGGAAGTTATGGAGCTTATCGAGGATATTTACGGGCTTGAAATGAAGGCTTAGAAGTGAGAGATTGGAAGTGCACGCATCACGAGGCGTTAAAAAGAATAAAATAATTTTTCTGCTGAAAAGTGCATCTTCGCGTAGGGGCAACTTCGCGATACGCGAAGTTTCAGGATTCAGGAACCGACTATTTTGTACTTCGCGATATACGAAGAAGCAAGCCAGGACATCTTCGCGATATGCGAAGATGCTCAAAGTCGACAAAAATTAGGGTTTGCACTATATAAATGATTTTTCGACCCTATTCGGATTATCACGACTTCCAGAGGCAGAAGAGGTGTTCTAGGGCGACTTTCATCCATCCCGAAGCTTCTGGTTCCATCATTGATCATATGTTCATCAAGATAAGTGTTTTAACGATTATGTCGATGCTCGGCTAAGAAACTGTCGAGAAAGAAGGAGACAAGATCCTCCCAAGCCACAGTTTCCCGAGTACGAGTTTGATGATGGGATCCCGAGGGCATTTGTTCCACCGCCCGTTCGGGGAGTTCAAAGCCACTTCATTCCATAAGTGGCCATGAACCCGCTTCCCATTGTGATCCTGGTTAGAGAAGATAGAACGTTTTCAGTGAGAGAAAGCAACTTAACCGGGATGCCTACTTTTCATGGGAAAGAATCTGAAGAACCATACCTACACTTGAGCGAGTTTAATGCTATTTGTTCCACCATCTCAAGTCAAGGGTTCACTGCCAATGAAGTTAAGCTAGTGGTTTTTCAGTTCAGTCTCAAAGATCTAGCGAAGCAGTGGTTTTTATCATTACCGTCAGCAAGTATTTACATGTGGCAAGACCTGGCTCAGCAATTCTTAGATGAGTATTACACACCGCAAAGAACTTCCGAGGCCCGAACCTCCATCAGAAATTTTCAGCAAGGGTCGGGTGAGACTTTTCATGAAGCGTTTATGAGGTTCAAGAGGTTGTTGAGAACTTGTCCTCATCATGGGATTGCGTTGTGGGAGCTAATTAAAGCGTTTCATGACAGGTTGTCGAGTGACGATGTGCGTGATCTTCAGTGGACCACAAATGGGTCGTTTTTTACTAATGATGAGAATGAAGATTGGCAACATCTGGAAAGACATGCAATGAACTAGAAGAGGCAAGCTTAGTCGAATTGCATGTTAAAAAGGGCGGTTGTGAAGGCCGTGGATAGTGGTGAGTTAGATGATCGTATGGCTAGGTTGGAGAGAAAATTGGATCAGTTGATGGGTGTAGGTACGAAGGAGAAAGGCAAGTCAGGAAAGGCGTATCCAGTTTGTGAGAGTTGTGGAGGAATAGGCCATGTAGTGGGCACTTGTGGAGTTGTGTTGGAAGACGAAGAAGAAGAGGAAGAAGAGGAGGTGAATTTCGTTCAGGGTGAGAAGAGGTATAATAACGGGAATATGAATTCGAACACCTATCACCCGGGCCTCCGAAAACACCCCAACTTCAGTTATGGAAACCCGGACACGCAATAAAACCCGAATTTTCAAGGTAATTCCCAAAAGGTAAGTTATCAGTCAAATCAGCGGCAATATGGGAATGAGAGGGGTAATGGTCAAAGTGGGTACAATCAAAAGGAGTCGGGGGTTATAATAAGGTTTATCAGAAGAGTTATCAGCAGGGTCAGCAAAGTCAAGGGGTGGCTCAAGGTCAAGGAAGTTCTTCGAGTAATAAGGAAGAGTCGATTAAAGATGTGATGGACTTTCTAAAGCAGATGAAGACTGATCAGGAGGCTCAAAATAAAAGTGTAAATCAAATGTTAGAGCTCCAAGAGAAAGCCAATGCTGCGAGTAATAAACAAGTGAGCCAGCTTGCTGAGGAAGTGGTGAGTTTGAAGAGAAATCCATCTAATTTGCCGAGTGATACCTTGAAGAAACCGAGCCATCAGAGTGGTAGCTCTTAGAATGGTAAGAATACCCATGTCAACCAGGTAAGTACCCTTAGGAGCGGTAAGATATATAATAATGGGGTAACTCCACCACCTTTTGTTGAAGGTGTGATGGAGGACTTGGGAGAAAATGGGAAAAGTGACGATGAGATTGAAATTGAACCGAAAACTAAATCAAATCAAACAAATAAAAATAAAATTGAAACTAAAACTAAGACGGGAACACCAACCGCCAAGGAGACGGGCTCAACGAGTAAAACCGTTCCGTTGCCTTGGGCATTGGTGAACCACGAGACCTCATCGACACTTAGAAAGAGGGGCCCACAGCAGGAGGAAATGTGGGAAATATTTAAACAAGTAAAAATTAATTCAAAAGACTTGTGTACTAAAAAAGAAACTCATAAGTTGCCCAAACAAGTTGACTTAACAGCAAATGTGAGTTCGGTTTTGATGGGTATCCTCCCACCCAAGCTACAAGATTCAGGAACGCCAATTATACCCATTCAAGTGGGCAATTTTAAAATGACTAGAGCGTTGTTAGATCTTGGGGCTGGGGTGAGTATTCTCCCGGGAAGCTTGTACGACCAGCACGACTTTGGTCCACTTAGAAAAGCCGACACCACCGTGGTGTTGGCCGATTTGACACTCAAGCTTCCTAGGGAAATCATAACCGATGTGATTGTGATGATAGAAGATTTCTATTACTCGGTTGACTTCCTGGTTCTAGACTACGTGACAGTTGACCTGAAACGGCAACCGAACGTGATTCTCGGTCGGCCCTTTTTGGCCACCGCGAATGCTTTAATAAACTATAGAACCGGGGTAGTGGACATGACTTTTGGTAATAAGAATCTTAGGCTTAATGTGTTTTCAAACGTGTCTAACCCTCTGGTGAGTGACGAATGCTTTGCGGCTGAAGTCATTGACGGGTTGAACCCTCACAAAAGTGAGGATGATGCCACAGAGGAGTGTGCTATTTGTTGCAGGAAAGTAGTTGAGCATGTCTTACAGTTGCAAGAAGAAGAGAAAGAAGTGGAGTTGTATGCTGCAAGTATTGGGAAACCACCATGGTCTCAACAAGTGAAGCGGTTGCCCGATACGATCAATTCAAAGTTGAAACCGTCATTGGAGAGTCCGCCGGCTATTGAATTGAAGGAGCTCCCGAAACACCTGAAATACCTGTTCTTGGGGGGAGGAGAGACTTTACCGGCCATCATCGCTGCAAATTTGGAAGATGAGCAAGAGAAGGCGCTGGTGGAAGTCTTGAGATAGCATAAGGCGGCGATTGGTTGGACGATAGCAGATTTGAGAGGGATTAGCCCATCCATTGTCATGCATAAGATCATCACCGATCCCGAGGCAAAACCTGCTCATGATGCACAAAGAAGGTTGAATCCAAACATGTGGGAGGTAGTGAAAAAGGAGGTTTTGAAGTAGTTGGACGCGAGCATCATTTTTCCGATCTCAGACAGCACGTAGGTAAGTCCAACACAAACGGTTCCGAAGAAGGTGGATATTCAGATAACCCGTAATGAGAGAGGTGAGGAAATCGCCACCCGACCGGTAACCGGGGTGGCGGATTTGTGTTGATTATAGGAAGTTGAATGCGGCAACATCTAAGGACCATTACCCTTGCCGTTCATTGACCAGATCATCGAGAAACTTGCATGTCAGAAGTTTTATTGTTTTTTAGATGGCAATTCGGGGTACAATCAGATTGCTATTCACCCCGATGACCAACATATTACCACCTTCACGTGTCCATACGGCACTCTCGCATTTAGGCGAATGCCTTTTGGTTTGTGTAATCCCCCGGCCACCTTTCAAAGGTGCATGATGAGTATCTTTTCAGATATGGTCGGGGATTCACTTGAAATTTTTATGGACGATTTTTCTATTTTTGGTTCATCTTTTGAAAAATGCTTAAATGAATTAACTAAAGTTTTAAAAAGATGTGTGGAAACGAATTTGGTCTTAAGTTGGGAAAAGAGCCACTTTATGGTTCGAGAAGGGACGGTTTTGGGACATATCATCTCAAGTAGGGGGGTTGAGGTTGACCGGGTGAAAATACAAGTCATATCTAATTTACCACCGCCTACTAATATAAAAGGGATAAGGGCATTTTTGGGTCATGCCGGTTTTTACCGACGGTTCATTAAGAATTTTAGCATTATATCTAAACCGTTGTGTAATTTGTTGTTAAAAGATGTGCCATTTGTTTTCAACGAAGAATCTCTTAATGTATTTAATGTACTTAAAAACAAATTGGTTGAAGCCCCGATCTTGCTGTCACCTGATTGGTCACTTCCATTTGAGATTATGTGTGACGTAAGTGACTATGCAGTCGGGGCCGTGTTGGGTCAACGGGTGGATAAGAAGCCCGTTGCCATATACTACGCGAGCAAAACCCTTTCCGATGCTCAAATTAATTACACCACTACGGAAAAGGAGTTGCTTGCGGTAGTATATGCACTTGATAAGTTTCGATCTTACATTTAGGGGAGCAAGGTTATTGTTTTTTTAGATCACAACGCAGTCAAGCACTTGATTGAAAAGACGGATGCGAAGCTGCTCTTGATCAGGTGGATTTTATTGCTCCAAGAGTTTGATGTGGAGATCCGCGACAAGAAAGGAAGCAAAAATGTGATAGTGGATCATTTGTCGAGACTTGTGGGACAAGAAGAAGAGGAGAAAGACGAGAGGGCCATCAATGAGTCTTTCCAGGATGAGCAATTGTTTTCTGTTTCAACTTTGCCATGGTATGCTGACATTATTAATTTTCTTGTTGCAGATACAATTCCGGAGTTTTGGCCAAAGAAGGAGAAGCAGCACTTCCTCTCGCAAGTGAAATACTATGCATGGGAAGATCTGGATTTGTTCAAAGTTGGAGCGGACCAAGTCATGAGGCGTTGTGTAACATCCCGAAATTTCAAGATAATATTAATTATATTACTTAATAATAGAGGGAAAGTTTACTCGGGTTATCAGGAAATAAATAAAAGAGTAGGAGTTGGTATGGGTCGGGCTAGTGTCGGGTAATGGACGTTGGTTATGGATTTGGATTAATTGAGATGGGTTAAATGAGAATGGGATTTCAGGGATATAAATACCCCCAAAACCCCAAAATATCTTCATTTACATCTATTTCTTCACACACTCAAAACACACACATTCCAACCGATCAAGATTCGAAGCCGAGACCCGAGATTTTGTTGATAGATCTGAGTTGGTAAGGTAAGAACAAATCCAACAAAGCTAATATTACTGAAAATGGTTAGGATTGGATGGGTTAACCGGACCCGAAACCCAAACTGCCCAAATCGGACCCCTAAAACGTCGATTTTAGGCCGATTTGATGGTTGGGATTTGTAGGCGCCGATCATACGATTCCGTGGGTACCAAAATCGAGTTATTTGGCTAAAAAAACGAAGGATTTATGGGCAAACAGATCTGCAGCGCGATAACTTCGCCTGATGAACTTCGCCTTCAAGTGTAACTTCGCCTTCAAGCGTAACTTCGCCTAAGGATAACTTCGCCTACGGCCAAGTTCGCCTAAGGATAACTTCGCCTGAAGCCAAGTTCGCCTAAGGTTTAACTTCGCCTGAAGCCAAGTTCGCCTAGCTGGTAACTTCGCCTACAGCTAAGTTCGCCTAAGGTTAACTTCGCCTAGAGCTAAGTTCGCCCGAGGGTTAACTTCGCCTAAAGCCAAGTTGGATTAGAAAATAAATTAAAAGCGATAAGTAAAAGTAAGCTAATACTAGGCCACCAGATTAGATCAGGCGAGTATTGATACGTGTAACTTGTACAGTCAGCCGAGCTCAGTTAAAGAATGGATTTACAGCTATCGGAAAAAGAAGCAGAGTTCAGGTGAGTTTCTAGCCCCATTTATGTGTTATGTTTTCGGGGCTGTGTGCATACTCAATATGTTTGTTAATACACTTATCCTAAGAGATAAGTGTATGCCTTATATGGATAATGTGAAATATATGAATGATTGCTTGATGGTACGTGAACGATCTTCGGATATTGCACGTACTGTTAGGTTGCAGCGCTAAGAATAAGGTAAGTATGTTATGTATGTTTATGTGTATGAACATGATAGAGATAATAGAAGAAAGAAATGATAACGTATGGTTGTATGGTTACGAAGAGGGTTCCGAGCCCTAGTAATACTCGAGGAATGTAGGGCGTAATGCTCTTTATAACGTAAGATATGAAAGTAAGATAATACGAAAGAAAGTAAGAAAGTATGAACGAAAGGATATAATTTTATGTGTATGCCGTGTATGGTATATGTGATCGATACGATTGATTGCTTGACGGTACGTGAACGATCTTCGGATATTGCACGTATCGTCAAGGGAAGAGACTAGCTCCTTACATGGATATATATAGAGTTCCTTACATGGATAGTATAATGTTCCTTTTATGGAAAGTAAAATGTTCCTTTTATGGAAAGTATAGTGTTCCTTCTATGGAAAGTATAGTGTTCCTTTTATGGAAAGTATAGGGTTCCTTCTATGGATAGTAAAGTGTTCCTTCTATGGAAAGTATACAGAGTGTTCCTCCTATGGAAATTCTATATAATATGGTAATGGTAAAGGTTCTTTTAATAGATATTACGTGATGATCCTCCTATGGATATTTATACGAGGTTAAGGTAGAAATATGTGTCTTCGGATACATTACGAAATATATGAGAATAAAATTGTATGTTGCCTGATTAACTAGAACTCACTCAGCGTAGCTGACTTTTAGTATGCACGCAGGTGAGCTGATTATAGAGTTAGCATGAGGATGACACACGGCATGGATTGAACGGCTGGCATCTGAAGAAAGAAGTAAAGATGTTTTTAATATAAAGTTTTGTGTTATGGTATCAAAGAAAAGATTTAATGTTTAGTAACAAATGATTGATGTTTTATATTCCGCGAAAAGTTTTAATAAACTCTGATTTGAAGAACTATGTTTATGAGTAAATCTGATGCTAAAGTAAGGTCACCGGGTTCGGGGCCTTACACGTTGCATACCGGAAGAGGAGATTCGGAGTGTTTTGTATCATGCCCACTCATCACCTTGTGGAGGCCATTTCAGCGGCCAGAAGACAGGACATCGAGTGCTTGCATGCAGATTCTATTGGCCTACCATCTTTAAGGATGCAGCAGCGTTTGTTAAGAATTGTGTTAGATGCCAACAAATGGGGGGGGGGGGGGGGTTCAAAGAGGGACGAGATGCCCATGCAACCAATCCTCGTTGTCGACATCTTTGATGTTTGGGGGATTGATTTTATGGGCCCGTTCCCTAATTCATTTGATAATCTATATATCTTGGTGGCGGTCGATTATGTGTCTAAATGGGTAGAAGCAATCGCCACCAAGACGAACGACCATACCGTTGTTTGTAAGTTTGTCCAGTCTAATATTTTTTCACGTTTTGGTGTCCCCCGCATTATCATTAGTGATGGGAGCTCACATTTTAAAATTTTCAATTTTGGCAAACTACTTAAATGGTATGGCGTAAACCACCGTATTGCCACTCCATATCACCCTCAAACGAGTGGGCAAATGGAGGTTTCCAATAGGCAAATCAAAGAGATTATACAGAAGACGGTAAGGCCCGATCGAAAAGATTGGTGAAATAAACTAAACGATGCTTTATGGGCTTACCGTAACACTTATAAAACGCCTATTGGAACCACTCCTTATTGGTTGGTTTACAGAAAAGGGTGTCATTTACCTGTTGAGCCAGCCCATCGTGCTCTATGGGCGGTTAAGAATATTAACCTAGATTATGAGTGTGCAGGTAAGCAAAGAAAGTTGAACATAAGCGAGTTAGAAGAGTTGAGAGATGAAGCTTATGAATGTGCGTCCACATATAAAGACAAGATGAAACGAGTGCACGATGCGAAGCTTAGAAGAAGGACGTTCACGGAGGGGGCAACGATTGTGGTTGTACAACTCGAGATTGAAGCTTTTCCCGGGCAAATTGCAGAGCAAGTGGATGGGACCTTATCAAGTCAAGAGGTTGGAAAGCATGGAGATGTTGAGATCGAAGATTTTGATGATCGAAGATTTTGATGATCATCTGAGTCAAGAGGGTTGAAGCCCTATTTCGAAGATGCGGATTTGAATAAAGAGATACATGAGTCGGAGGTTTGCTTTTTGGCGGACGAGCCGACTTATTCGGCTGATTGAGGACAAGGAATGTCGAGCTGTAGACATTCAATTCAGCGCTAACCGGGAGGCAACCCGGCATTTGTAGGTTGTCGGTTTGTGGAGTCTGGATAGTTCTAAGTGGTTTGGCGGTTTGTTGGTTAGTAAAGTTGTCGGGTGTGATTCTATCACGTTGTGTCTTTGTACATGCGGTTTGAGGAATTTTTTTGAGTCTTTTGATTGATTTAAAAAAAATTCTATTAGGGCAACTGCGACCGAAATGCTATACGGTTGTCGACCGTACTTGTTTCGACATGTTCTTATTTTGATATATTTATTTGCAGATGTCGAGGAAAAGATCTAAGCAGAAGCAGGCTTTCGATTATGCCTCTCAGCAGCATAGGCGTGTAGAGATTAGATATGCGGTGAATGAGATGGAGGTTTTTGGGGCCGCAGTTGTAGATATCACAGGGGAGATGATGAGGACCACATTATCTTACGATTTCTCCCCGGCACTCCAGAATACGTGATGTTTAATCAGATTCGTGGCATGCAGTTACTACGCCACCGTACGTTTGATATGGGAGGTCTTAGAATCCATTGGGCAAGTTGGGAGAGGTAACGAGTATTTACCGGGACGCTGGGGAGATGTATTAAGGTTTGATAATAAGCAATATGTGGAATTGGTCTATGAGTTTTATTCGACTGCCAAACACTTTGATGGTCTGCTGACGGCCAATGAAATCAGAAATCGTAACAATCTATTAATTTAAAGTCGATTTTGATCACACGATCAAGGGCTTACTTTTTGAACTAGAGACGGATGGAGAAGTGTTTTTGGGCATATATATTTGGAGCTTCGTGAAGCTTTGGATCAGTTATGGAGTCTCGGGATTGAAGTTTGAGTTCATATATATTCAACTCGATTAAGCATTCGAGTATTGACAGTTTGCTGTGTTTTTCTATTTCAGACTTATGAGCACGTTTGTTTTTTAAGATATGATGTTCGGGTATTTTGTATATATATTAGTGTGTTAATTATGTAGTTTTGTTTAGTATATTGTTAAAACTTTGGTACTTCATACATGCTTTTGTATTTCAGGTCATTAATCGTTAAAGATGATAAATTGGAGACTTGTACTAGCATGGAATGATATATCGGGAAGACCGGAGCATAAATTGAAGTCTTAGGAAGTGCTAGAAGGATTCGGGAAGAGTTTAGATGGGTTCACAAAAAGCGACCAGGAAGTAAAACGAGCATATCCCTGGACTAGAAAATGAGTTACGGGACCCCATAATATATGAATTTTGGGTTTCTCGACGAGAGGAATCCAAATATGAAGTTATCTTGGCTCATCACGTAGCGCGATGGTACAGGGAGGAGGACCATCGCACTACGCGACCGACGGGAAAGTTAGGGTTTTTGTTTAAACGTGTTTTGACGACCCTAATTGATATAATTCAGTTTCCAGAGCAGTTTTAGAGAAGGAGAGCAATCTACCATCACTTCCATTCATCTCAAGGCCTTATACATGTTCTATAACATCATCGAAGATAGTGAGATGCCGAGACGCGGCTAGACCCTTTTAATCATGCCCGGGATGTATAGTTTGTAATCGTTCAGTTTACTTCTCATGTACTAGAACAACTAATTGTAATTTTCTTTGTGTTAATCTATGAGTATTGATGTTTAGTATGTCCGTACATTCAGTCGATTTAGGCTTTTGTCGATCAGAACGATTAGTTTGTCGGTTGCTATAATAATTGCTCGTAGGATTGTTTTGACCAGTTAATTGTGAGAAAGCATATGTTTGCCCTTAGTTGAGTCACACTGGCAGGGAATGTTTGATAACCAGTGCCGTGTGTTAGCGATCGTGGATGCCTAAGGTTTAACCGGTTAGTCAGTCTGTAGTTGACACAAGATAATTAATCTGTTAAGTGCATGATGTAGGTTCCCGGACGGATCTTACACGGGATATCGCTATCTACGTAGGTGCGGAATTCCTGCGTAGGTAGTTACGAGCGTAGAATACGAATAACAATCACACGCGATACAAACGAACACGTTATGTAATATAACTTGAAACACGTCTATTACAGACTCTCGACACGTTCACTGAACTACTGACCTACACGTGAATAACCAAAACACTAACTCTTAAACCGTAAACCCGTAGGTTACTTACATACACGACAACTTCGCCTCAGGCGAAGTTGTCTATAACTTCGCTCGTTGAACAAGTTCGCCTAGGCGAACTTGTCGACAACTTCGCTTGTTCAACAAGTTCGCCTAAGCGAACTTGTTGACAACTTCGCTTACTTACATAAACATAAACGTAAACATAATTACATTACAGACTCGATTACAAACGCTAGACTATGAACTACTGACATTTATGTACCAACAGACTCCCCCTTGGCAGTAGCTTCATATCTTGATCTTCAAAGCTTGTGTCTTGTAATCTCTCGTCTTCTCTCTTCATCTCTTCAAGCATGCACTCCCTGTCTAACACATACAGAAACCAACTTCTGGTACTTCTTAGCTTCCTCTTTCCAAGCAGGAATGTAGAAAATCTTCTTAGCATGTAGTACCTGCAAGTCAGCTTGAGATAGATTGACTAAGTGCATAGGATCATACACTCTCATGATCTCTTGCTCATCTTCATCCTCCATGACCGCTTCAGCAGTTTCACAATCCACGTACCACCACTTCAAGTCTTTCAAGACGTTCTTGGGCATCACCTTCATCGGCACTTCTTTTAAATGACGGACTGGTTTATACTTCATAACCATCCATGGTTTGCCGTCTGCCCTCATCCCTCTATCCTTGTCCTCTACTAACTTCCCTTTCTAAGGCTTCAGAAGTTCAAACTTTTTATCTTTAATGGCCTCCTTCCAAACAATTTTTCCAATTACTCTCGCCATGTTATCATCGCTTCTGTTTATCAGCCCCAGTCTTGCTAAGTCTTTCACCTCACACGCCGGTAAGGTATTCAGGGATCTTAACATCTTCTTGAAGTACTGAATGCCGTCGTAACGTTTGATCACAAATAGTTTCAACTCTTCATCGTACAACCAGCATATGATTCCCTTCTTTGATTCTGCATATCCCTTTATATTATACGACTTTTTGAACATCGTCGGTACTGCTGGCTTCTTCGTCTTTACAAACCACTGAGCGCAGCCTTCCTTCCAGTTTGGCTGATCTTCCCACTCAGTGTTGTCAACTGCAGCATCTTCACATATAGTCGACTGTTCAACCACAGGGATCTCATGCTCTACATTTTCTTCAACAATCTCTCCTTCTTCTATCACATTCTCAACCACAATTTCTGCACCAATCTTTTCGATCTCATCGATTGGCAGAACATCATCTTCATTGATCAACTCATCATCCTCTAACATATCGTCTATCTCTTTCAGCGCATCAATCATTTCATCAACAATCTCAACATCTTCAACCACATCCACATCATCACCAGCAGCAACCACATCATCGCCAGCGACAGACTCCCCCTCAGCTGTGGAAGCCCCAAGAGCTATAGTAGTTCTTGGCAACTCACCACCTGCACCTTCCGGTGCATTGGGATCATCGTCTCGGTCTTCTCTTCTTTTGGTCCTCAGCTCATCTCCTCTACAGCTCATCTCCCCCTGAGATGCCAAGAACACCTTCAAGGCATCTATAATTTTCCCGTGCTCAGCCAGGAGGGATGCCTGCAGTTGATTTGCTTCCACTAGGCTTTGAATAGTCTTGGACTGCTCAGCTACAGTCCGCTCTAGTGAAGCTATTCGATCCGAGTCTGAAGTGGGCGTGACCGCAGGTGGTACCGTACCCGATAACCCTGCAGTAGTGGTGACCGTAGACTCGACAAATCGTGCTACTACCACTGATGGAGTATGCGTTTGAGGTGGTAGAGACACAATTGCTGGAGTTGACGTTTGGACGGCCGTGATCGATGGAATGACAGCCGACGATGTAGCCACTACGGGAACAACCGTAGCGCTTGTACTCGATACCTGCACAGAGGTAGGAACAAAGGACATACCAGACAGGGCAGGTGGAGCAAAACGTACCAACCGTGAAGTCTCTCCAGCTCCTACACCCATACCTGTCCTTTCCCTTCGTGAACGCTTTCTCACCAGCTGCACAGCCTCTTCTTCATCATCTTCCTCGTCGTCGTCGTCAACAATTCTCTTTTGTTTACCAACCGTTCTCTCATGCGTTACCATCATCCTTCTAGCCTCTTCCATCACATCATCAAAATCAGCCTGTGGACCCGAGACTTGAATATTCTCTTGTGGATCAACTCGGTCCATATCAAACATTCCTTGGCCTCCCAACATGGCATCAAGGTCAATCTCTGCAGCCGACACAGCAGCAGATACAGCAGGCGCAGCTGATACAGCCTGGGGTGCTGCCGCCTGTTGTGGTCTTGGGTCTCTGAACTCGTCCCCTGCCGCAGGCACATACTCCGGGTTTATAAGGTACCCAAAGAGCGGAGTATGCCTGGGACGCAGCTCAGGCTTGCTTCGTGCGCTGGAAGTGCGACACTGTGCAAAGATACGTTTTGTCACACTTTCCACGTATCGAATAGGGCGTCGTTGAGGCAGCGTCGGAGCCACATGATTGAAAATCATCTGTAGGAATCGAGGATACATTGTAAACCGCTCACGCGCCACAGCCCTTCGTTGTCTATCGATCTCGTAAAAGATCATCTGGCTGAAAGAATATCTTTTATTATAAGTCAACGCAGTCATAGCAGACTGCATTGTCGCACCCATTCCATCAGTGCCTGCCTTCCGTCCTGACATACATACGATCATGACGTGCATAAGGAAGCGCCACTGATCTAAAAGGAATCCCTTCCTCCGTTGAGTGTCCCCTAAGAGACCAGAATATCCCATCCTGAGGAACGCCCCATCACGGAATGGCGCAACAAACTCCGTTGGGTCATCCCTCGTCTCTTCACCAAACTGCAACGCCACCCGTATTTGTTCAGAAGAAAACTGAACAACTTGACCGTTTACGGTGGCTCGCATAACCGGGGGCTCAACCCGGCAATCGTACTCTACCGTTTACCAAAAGTCTTCAATATTCGGTAGGGAAATAGGCAGGGTAGTGGTTATTGCATGATATATCCTTGAGCGCAGGAGAAAAGTAATTATCTCCCTATAGTCCTCCACGCCCTTTGCATCTGGGTCAAGTGTTATGAACTGGTTATGAGCTGGGAAGAACTGTCTGTGATCATCACCGTCATCACCTGCACCTCCAACAGCAGCCATATCTGCACTAAACGAACCAAGTTAGATAAACGTTCAAGTTGTACACAAGTTCGCTTGATTACCAGGAGCGAAGTTGTGATCAAACCTGTATAGGCGAAGTTAAAGGTGAGGCGAAGTTGGGAACAACTTTGCTTCATCTTTAAGTTCGTCTAATTAATTTTAAGTAAAAAGGGCTAGGCGAAGTTAAAGTTAACTTCGCCTCATCACAACATCGCCTCAGGCGAAGATAAGGTTTAGGCGAAATTAAGCCTCAGGCGAAGTTGCGGATAACTTCGCCTCAGGCGTAATTAATCGTCAGGCGAAGTTGAGGATAACTTCGCCGAAACCCTAACTTCGCCTGAACTGAATCGGCGACTGTTAGGATTCTAACAGCCGGAATCCGATGATTCGGCAAAGTTTGACGATCCAGGAGGCTCTAACACATGATATTACGGATGGTTAGATGAAAAGATCGTCCATGAACACGTAATACAAGTTTGTAATTCTCGGTTTTGAAAGGTCACCGGACCGAGGGCACGAAACCGTTCAAAACGACCTATGAAAAGCATCACTGTCTTTGGATATACGGTTAATCGATAACACACACCTTGAATCTATGAACGAAACTGAGAAAAAGGATCGAAATCGGAAACGAATCAAGTTCGCCGTAAAATATATATGTTCGCCGGAAATTTCTGATAAGTTCGCTGGTTTTTCTGTGAACAGTTTGACCCTTAAAATCCTTTATATAGAGGCTCTGTTATACAGGCGAAGTTACGGATAACTTCGCCTAGGCGAAGTTATTCACAACTTCGCCTGTTCAACAACATCGCCTAAAATTTCAAAATTTAACCCTTAAGATTTTAACAGTTGTCAATTAAGTTAAAAATTGTCCTTTAAGAAATAAATAACATGATCAATTCTAAGTAACCAGTTAAGAAATCATAAAGCTATCTAAGTACAAGAACGTAAAAAAAATTTAAAGTATAAGGGATCAAATTTCAGTCTCGATAGGGACTGCTACGTTTTAGAAAAGATCCGAACAGGAATCATACTAGCTACGTGACTGTCACATAGATTCGTGTTTAGCTGTATTATGACATATAGAGACAGGTTGTAAGCAGGTAATAGGCTTAAGATGGTTTTCATCGTTTCTGTGATACGAGTTAGGTTCAATTAATCCTTAAAATTTAAGTGGGCAACAACTCAGAAATATTGATGCCTCCTATCTATCCTCAAAGCGTATTTGGCTTTCCCCAAGTCACCCCGAATTGACTTCGACCCATAGTGTCTGATTAAACTGTAAATATTCTTGATCTGTTTCCCGTTCTTCTTTCTTACTCAATGATTGAGAAGTCTCGATATCTTGAACTCTCGAATGTTAATTTTTTTTTTTTAACAAACATACTTATAGACTTCAGAGTAATAAACAACTGCAAGTCCCGAATCTGGATCACTGCAGTGTCTTGAAACGCCTTCTTCACGGGAATCAGAACACTTACGGGCTCGTGTATGACTGGGTAATCACTTTTCTGCCTATCATTCGGAAAGATATACATGAAGACACGCAAAACTCTTAAGGAGTTTCCACATAAAATCAAGTAAAATTTAATTTGTATCACATTCACTTTTACGCACCATAAAAAGTTATCATGACATACAATGATTGTCCTAAAGCCTTTTAAGCCTAATAACGTCACTAGTTAAGCACACAAAGTTAGTATATCTATCATTTTCCATGGTTGGATCAATTTTCCGTTTAACATAGCTAACTAACTTCTTACGAAGTAACAGACTTGAAAAGTAATTTCATTTCCCTAAAAATATTTTGACTTCAATCGCCCCGATCACGTCAAAGTCTTCAGGTAAACGGCAATCCTGAAGATCCAATGGATCAACTGGACCGACCACATACAAGTATGTGTCCTTCTAACGAAGTATGACCGACTAATTTTCAGCGACAGAAAGAAAACACATCATAAACGCCCCGGTCACTTTCAGGCATCTGGTTAATGGCGACCCTCATTCTCTACAAGTAGAAACGAGGACCAAAACATATCCGAGGATATGTCCATCAAACTGAGGTAACCGACTAATTTTAAGCAATAGTGACTTTTTTTTTTTTTTTTTTTCAAACAACACAAAAAAACATGGTTACTCGGGATTGATCATCCCGTTCAGCTCAATCAGGTTTTGAAATCTGGATTTATCAAACGCTTTTGTAAATAAATCAGCGAAATTTTCTAGCGTGTCGACCTTTTCGACCTTAATCAGTTTCTTCTCAGCACAATCCCGTATGAAATGATGACGAATGTCAATATGTTTAGTCTTACTATGTTTCACGGGATTGTTAATTACTGAGATGGCAGCAGTGTTATCAATAAAAATAGGAGTGAGTAAGAAATTCAGACCATAGTCGCGCAATTGTTGCTGAATCCACAAAACCTAAGAGCAGCAGTTGGATGCTGCCATATATTCAGCTTCGCACGTTGAGATTGCGACTGATGTCTGTTTCTTGCACTGCCAGGAAACTAATCTTCCACCGAGAAACTGACATCCTCCTGTTGTCGACTTCCGACTCTGATTGCACCATCCATAATCAGAATCCGTATAAGCAACCAGTTCCACGTCTCCTCCCTTCGGGTACCACAACCCTAGCTTCGGCTTGCCTTTGAGATACCGCAAAATCCTCTTCACACCCTTCATGTGAGATTCCTTTGGGTTTGCCTGAAAACGAGCACAAAGACAAACAGCAAACATTATATCAGGCCTAGAAGCAGTCAAATACATCAAAGAACCTATTATAGCCCGATACTGAGTTGGGTCCACATCTGCGTCACCGTCTACTTCAGCTCCCAACTTATGGTTGACGCAAATTGGAGTGTCAAATGGAGAACAGTCCTCCATCTTGAAGCGCTTGAGGACATCATGAACATATTTTGTTTGATGAATGAACATCCCATCCTTCTTTTGATCAACCTGCAATCCTAAAAAGAACGTTAGTTCACCCATAGCACTCATCTCAAATCTTTTCTTCATGACGGCCTCAAATTCCTGACACATGGAGACTCTTGATGCAGCAAATATGATGTCATCCACGTAGACTTGAACTAGCAGGAAGTCACTTCCATCTCTCTTCACAAACAGTGTGCTGTCAATCAAACCCCTTTCAAAACCATTCTCTAGCAAGTAGTCCGATAACGTTGAATACCAGGCACGAGGTGCCTGATGTAATCCATACAGCGCCTTGCTCAACTTGTACACATGATCAGGAAAGTCTGGGTCAGGAAAACCCGGAGGTTGCTCAACATACACAACCTCATCAACTTTCCTATTGAGGAACGCACTCTTCACGTCCAACTGAAACACTTTCATCTTCTTAAAAGCAGCAAACGCCAAAAACAATCTTATCGCTTCCAACCTGGCCACCGGAGCGAACACTTCATTATAATCTATCCCCTCTTGCTGATTAAAACCTTTAACGACCAGCCTCGCCTTGTTTCTTATAATAATCCCCTTTTCATCTCTCTTGCACTTAAACACCCATTTTGTGCCTATCGCATGCACATTCCTTGGTTTTTCAACCAAAGTCCAAACTTCCATCTTCTTAAATTGAACCAACTCTTCTTGCATGGCCTCGACCCACGAGCTGTCCTTAAGAGCCATTTGATAATTTTTCGGTTCAATCTGGCTAATAAAGCATGAGTACAAACATTCGTTCATTATACCCGTTTCCTTAATGCTTGTATAAACACAGGTGTGCTCATTCAAGCTACTTCTGGTTTGTACACCGGAGGACACATCACCTATAACATTCTCCAAAGGGTGGTCTTTGTGAATTCTCGTGGTCGGAACAGCACCGACATGCAAATTATCTTCTAAATTAGAAGAGATCTCATCTATGGTTGTTTCTGGCTGAGAGTGAAATGGATTGATAAACTCTTCTTCAGGAGAGACAGCAGGGGAACCGATAGAATTTGATGAGGAAGGTTGACAATCATCAAATAGCTGTCTATGTGCCAAATTTTCCTCCTCATCTAGAATCATCTTCGTAGCAACACGTTCTTCTTCTTCTGTACAAAACAAATCAGGTATGTTAAAAGACTTGAAGAGCCTATCATAGTCGAAAATCCCAGGAGGTCCGATGCTCGGTCTTGGAGATCTGTAACTCGTAATGTCGGTGTTACATACCACCTCAACCTTGCCTTTCGTTGTATTAAAGACACGCCTGTTGGGAGTCCCAACTTCATAGCCGACCAAGATTCCTTCAGCGGCTGCTTCACCAAACTTTGAATGTGCCTTTAAAATTGAACACGGGGACCCGAAAGCTTCAAGTCCACACAAATTGGGCTTTCTCCCATGCATAAGCTCGTAGCATGTTTTATTAAGTCTTTTTACCGTTAAAACTCTATTCAGTACATAGCAAGCTGTAGAAACAGCTTCAGCCCAGAACACCACCGGAAGCTTCGAATCAGCCAGCATAGTTCTGGCTCCTTCAATTAAAGTTCTATTCTTCCTTTCAGCCACTCCATTCTGTTGCGGAGTATACGGAACGCTGAATTGGTGTTCAATCCCTCTTGACAGACAGAAGATCTCCATTTCAAAATTTTTAAACTCGGAACCATTGTCACTTCTGATGAACTTCACTCGTTTATCCATAATGTTCTCAACTTTGGTAATCAGATTCTTCACCAGTTGAGCCGTTTCGTCCTTCGATTTCAGGAAGTATACCCACGAGTATCGTGAGTAGTCATCAGTTATCACCAAGCAATAAGTTGTACCACCTAGACTTCTTACATTCACAGGACCGAAGAGATCCATGTGAAGCAGCTCTAGTGTGCTGGCAATTGAATTTACTTTCTTGGTGAGATGGGACTTCTTGTGCTGTTTTCCCTTTTTGCACGCAAGACATTTGTCTTCAAAATTGAAACTTTTTAAGGGAACACCCAACACAAGCCCATGTCTGACAATATGGTTCATCTTCCGAAGATGAATGTGCCCCATTCTCCTGTGCCACAGTTCAGATTCCGATTCGCTTGCTTTCGTCAAAAGGCACGATTCTTCCGTTGACATTTCAGTTGAACTTAAATCCATCATATACGTATTTCGATCACGTGGAGCCTTCATTACTATCCACTCCTCTGGTATTTGAAAACCAGGCTTCAACACAATCGCATCAGTCTTCGTGAAGTGTACGGTATAATCTTTATCACAAATCTGCGACACACTCAGCAGATTGTGCTTCAGTTCTTCAACAAAGTTCACATTTTCTAACGTCATCTTCCCGTTAGTTACCGTACCCCTTCCTGTTATTTTGCCTCCACTCTCACCGGCAAAACTGACTCTTGCTCCTTGAACAGGTTTTAAATCTTGTAACAAATCCTTGTTACCAGTCATGTGCCGGGAACAGCCGCTGTCCACAACCCAAAGATTCTTGGACGCCCTGTTCAACTGTTCCTGCACAAACAAAAGAGATTATTAAAATTTGGGGACCCAAGACCTCTTGGTCTTGGGTCGATTAACCTTCTTAACAGAACTCACATACCTTGGCTGACCAAAGTTAGCATTAGAAAAATTTCCACGAGTCCTAACAGGATACCTCCTTGGAGACTGATAGTGAGGCCAACCAAACCGACGAACATTAAGAGAATCAAAAGAATTATAGCATTTGGTTTGGTTATTAGTAGTGTAAAAACGAGATGTGTTTCTTTGAAAACCTGAATTATCTCTCAAATTTGAATGGTTTTCATTTTTAACATTTAAGCGATTACCAAAAACCTTACTCTCAGTTTTCGAGGGCCTCACCTCTCTGAAACGCTGCTTCAGAGGGCAATCAGCAACAAGGTGCCCTGTTTGATTACATCTAAAACAACACCTATGTTCAGCTTTCTTTTCAGCAGATGTTTTAGATGTGGAGGCAGTATTACCAACCGTACGTCTCACATAAGGTGGGACATATGGGTTGAGTGGAGTACTCCTTTTAGTTGAATTAACTTTTTCTCCACTAGTGGGTAACACTTCCTTCTCTTTTGTCTTACCCGACTCGGATGACTTATCCGAATCAGATGAGACTGGGCTCGAAATAGAAATTTTAACTTTTGAGACAGGCGAACTTGTTTCGCCTTTACTAACTTCCGGTACTTTACCAGTTTCCTTAGCAGGACCTGTCTGATCAGCTACAAAATTAACAGATTCATGAACACTAGGATTGAAAGTATAATTATGGTTATAAGGTGGTGGAACCTCATGGTAACCAATTCCTCCCCTCTTATGTGAGGAACCTTGATCACTAACGAGGTGATCAAGAATAGCAGAGGAATTCCGGAATTGCTCCAGTTTCCTATTTAGTTCCACCACTTTTACCTGGTGATCAGCAATCTGTTTTTCTTTCTCAGCGATTAACTTGGTTTTCTCTTCTAAAACCTCGTAGCTTAGATCGATCACATCAATTTTTTCAGCTAATTTTGTTTTTAAACTTTTAACGTCTTTTTCACAAGCTTTAATTTTTATTTTATAATTATTTTCTCTTGTCTTTGTGAAGTGATGATCTTCTTTCAAGGTTTTAAATTCGGCATCCAACTTAACATACTGATCAGTAATTGTAGCAAGCTGTTCAGACAAGTTCTCACATTTAGTACAGATAGGTTTAGTACATACCTCGGAGTTCCGGTCATCAGCCATGAAAGCTTTTTCATTTTCAGCAGCTTTCATACATTCTTCAGCTGCAACCTTCGCCATGTGTGCCTGCTCAAAGAGTTCTCCAGAGAACATGTTCCAGTTGTATTCACCAGCATCAGACATCATGGCATTATTCCCATTGTTATTTCCACTTGGCTGTGTAGTCCTCCCCTGACTACGTTCTACACGTGCATTAGTGCACTCCTTTGCAAAGTGTCCATTTTGTTGACAATTGTAACACCTCACCCTTGACTTATCAAATCCTGGCTTTCCACCTACGAACTTTCTGCCAGTCTTCTTCATGAAACGCTTCACTCTTCTGACTATCATCGCCATCTGCCACTGCAGATCCATCTCCTCCAGATCATCAGGATCGATCTGGTCATAGTCTTCTTCCAAAGCAGCAGGGTCCACTATCTTCCCTTGTATGTAGTTCTCGTAAGAAGCAATAAAAGATGCATAGAGTGCAAACTGCTCTTCAGCAGATTTGACACTCATTGGCATCTTAGTGTAGTTATTGCTTGAAGCACTGGAAGAGAAACTACTCTTGGATGCTTGAGGTTTCGAAGCACTTGATCCTCCAGCAACAAAGCAAACATCACCGTTCATGTTTACTGACACATTTCCTTCATGAGAAGAGTTAGAACCTGACTCTCCTTTGGAGTAGTAGGCAGCAGATTCAGACTTCGAACTTGAGCCTGAGTTAACTTTGGCACCATACATACCAGGGTCTTGAACCTGATCCGTTGGTGTCTCTTTACGAACCATATTAAGCTCAAAGGTTCTGAGCTTGTTTACTGCTGTCTCCAAGTCATAATTGTGAAAGTCTTTGTCTTCCTTCATTAGAACAGTGTACATTTCCCACTTCGGTGGAAGAGCATCGAGAAGCTTCTCAACTATTTCCTCCTCTCTGTAAGCAATAGAATAGTTGTTCAGCTCTGTCATTAGATGATAATATCGGGTGATAATATCATCGAGCGATTCGTTCTTCAAATACTTGAAGACAGAGAACTGGGTCTTTAACAGCTTAATCTTCGAGGCACGAATACCCACGTTCCCTTCGAATCTATTCTCAAGAGCATCCCAAAGCTCTCGTGCAGAAGTGTACTTCCGGAATGTATGGAGAATCTCTTGAGGAAGAGCCATAGTAATTGCAGCATGGGCCTTGCTCTCGGCCTCATACATCTTATTCTCTTCTTCCTCCATCTTGCTGTACTTCTTTATCACATCCCGACCTTCGTATTCCATTGTCGGTGGAATATATCCATCCTGGATGCACACCCACATCTTTGCATCCTGGTATTTAATATACTGAATGAACCTATCTTTCCACGCTACAAAGTCGGTTCCTTTCATCAACCTTGGGGCCTTAGTAGCCGACCCCGCTTCAACTTCCATTTTGACTAACTCTGAGATGTTAATCGGCGACATCTTCTCGAAAACACGAAAAACCTGATAAAAACAAAAATTCTTCCAAACAGTACTATAGGCGAAGTTAAGGATAACTTCGCTTAATTGTTATCTTCGCTGGAGAAACCTCAAATTCGCGTGACTTGGCGAAGTTGAGAATAACTTCGCTTAAGATAAGCGAACTTAGGAGATAAGCGAAGTTGAGGATAACTTCGCTTAGGCGAACTTATGAGGTAGGCGAAGTTATGGATAACTTCGCTCAACCTTATATCTTAGCCGAAACCCTACTTCCAGCGACGGCAACTTCGCCCGAAGAACACTGAAAATATTCAGATCTGTTTTCGACGATTTAGCAGTTTCCGGTCGGTGTAACGGCTTGAATATGACTGTATAAGGTGAATATAACACAATATCAACGAAAACGCGTCCCGCGAATAGGTCAAACGAGACGTTTTCTACACCCGCGTGAAATCCCGAACCACACAATCGAGCCAAAGCTCTGATACCAATTGTAGGTTCCCGGACGGATCTTACACGGGATATCGCAATCTACGTAGGTGCGGAATCCCTGCGTAGGTAGTTACGAGCGTAGAATACGAATAACAATCACACGCGATACAAACGAACACGTTATGTAATATAACTTGAAACACGTCTATTACAGACTCTCGACACGTTCACTGAACTACTGACCTACACGTGAATAACCAAAACACTAACTCTTAAACCGTAAACCCGTAGGTTACTTAAATACACGACAACTTCGCCTCAGGCGAAGTTGTCTATAACTTCGCTCGTTGAACAAGTTCGCCTAGGCGAACTTGTCGACAACTTCGCTTGTTCAACAAGTTCGCCTAAGCGAACTTGTTGACAACTTCGCTTACTTACATAAACATAAACTTAAACATAATTACATTACAGACTCGATTACAAATGCTAGACTATGAACTACTGACATTTATGTACCAACACATGAGTTTGCTGTTAGTTTGCTTACTTGAATTCCCGGGTGTGATTTGCTTGTTTAACTGATTGAATCTTTGATTACTTGCTTGTTTATTATAAAACCCAAATCATTTGCTAATGTGATCAGCACTGTTAATTGAACTACTTCATAATGTTAGGAATCAGTTTCACTGCACACTAACCACATACTCCTCGTGGTTTGACACCCTACTTACCCTAGCTTGCTTAAGTGATTAGGAACACTGATTTACTTATTTTTGACTAGATAGCGATAGTCTAGCATCAAGATAGTATAAACATTGTATTTGTTGATTAATGGCAAAATCCACATATATATAACGAGAAAATTTTCTGCATGTATAATATAAAATAACGATGACCATTAGATGATAAAAGATGTTGATGCATGTGTATCAGTATGGCCAAGCCTTCAATGCCAAACAGTCGAAGGCATCTGTCTATGTAGCAGAAAAAATGATCTTATAAAGAAACTGGAATTGAGGAAGATAAAGGAAGTAGAGACCAGGGTCGATGAGCAGATAAATGCGTGTAGACTCGTCTTTAAAAAAAGAGTGAAATTAAAAGAATACATTGTTATGAAGACAAAATTTTTGAATAGATAAAAGGCTTTTCTTAATTTTAGATATATATAAGGTTTTGTTTGGAGAGGACTATTCAGAGGAACCAACATATGCTAGAGCGGTTGCCTGCAAAGTTATCGGCATAGTTAGAGCGGTTGTCTGCAAAGTTGGTTGTTGGGTTGACACGAAGGGTGGGTGTGGGCTTTGGAAATCACTTGGGATATGACCAATGTTACAAATATTACAGGACGGCCTATAGAAAGTGTCTGGGAGGATACTCTATAGACCCGCATCCACACACATCCTTTGTTGTTTCCATGAGATGAACCACAATGTAGGCGGGTTATGCCACAATTGTGAGGCTAACGATAGCCATAAAAGGCTTGAGGAGCAGTAGCCAACATAAGTTGAAAGTCTTGTTAAGAAACCATTTATTGAAGAGCTATGAGTTATGGTGATGACTAAGTCGGGATAATATGTGTTAATCCAGAAGGATTACCTTTAGTAGCAGTAAATACGGATACAATGGCAAATTGTGGAGGTTTAGTGACCATGTAGTCATAATCACCATGAAGACTATATAGTTCACTAGACGTTATAGGAGACAAATAGGCAAAAATGACGGACATGAGGCCATTGTATTCCACAAGTAGCTAGAGACAACAAATATAACCACATCGTTGTCTTTCACCATTATATCTCACTATTGTTCGCAATGGTCTATGCATATTCATGTAAGCAAAAGGTATCTTGTCCCCTTTCGTTTGGAACTTAAGAAATTGTGTCTTAAGTGTGCATTCTCTATAGGCAATGTATGGAGCATAGGTACGTTCAAGCGAAAGCCTCATTTAGTACCTTATACACAAGAAATGAGGTCTATGAGATAGTTGAAATGATAATCATACACACATGTGCGCCATTTGATATCCACGTAGAAAATGATGATTAGTTGTCATTGCTATAGTTGTATTAAATGCAGTAGTAAGGGTTCTATTTAGGCATGTAAATGAACCATCAATGTAGCGATACAAGTTATTTGTTATGTGAAACGGCTTGATCAAAGTTTTCTAGTTTCCATTGTTGGTTCTGAGAGAGTAGATGTAAACTTGCCAGAATCATATGATACCTTCTCAGTGGAAGCATTGGAGTTATTGTCGCTGTTGTGTGTAGGTAAAACATACGAAAGTTTGTATCTTTCATGTAAATTAGTAGGTGAAAGTGTTGTAGCCTTCGATAAGAAAACCAAGAAAAAGTTACTAGATTTCGTGTAGTAAGGTAGGTGAAAGTTATGTAGCTTTCGTGTGAAGTTTTGTGGGAACAATATGAAACTTGTGAGGTTTTGGATGAGGGTATACACAAAACAAAGAAGCATATGAAATAGCTGGGTGAAACTTGTGATGTTTCGTGTAAGTGTTGTATAAGAAGGTGATAAGCTTTCTTTCAGAGAAAGTTACAAGTAATATAAAGGGTTTAGGATTTACCAACAACAACTAGAATTAGAATAAGGGAATCATGATTGATGGAAATGCAGTATCGAAATAAAGAGAAAGCAATATCTGGATTGTGGATCAAATTGTAGAATAACATGGCAATACGAATCATGAAAATGACAAAAAATAGTATATAAGCATAATGGTGATGATTGTAGCATCGAATCAAGGTTTTTGGTTCTGATACCAAATAAAAACCCATAAGTATGTTTAAATGTTGATGTAACTTTGATTGTATTGAAATGATGTAATTAGGATTTTACAATTGAGTGGTTATATACTTTAACCTATATTTAATAACGTATCCTGTACGTATAGTAATTTCATAGTGATCTAATATCACATTAACACGATAACCTTATTTGATAAGTTAAATTATTCGAGATTTTTTTTCTCTCATTGTTAAACACTTGTTTTTTTCAATCTTAACATTGGGTAAAGACTCTTCGATTATTTGGCCCCTTAATACCAGTTAATCTCATTATATGAATTCGTTTATAGTTAGTTATATTTTAACTCGAACTCATTTAAACCGGTTTGACTTGGGCCTTCTATTATTATTATTATTATTATTATTATTATTATTATTATTATTATTAGAGGTGAGAAAAAACCGAGTAAGACCGGAAAGACCCACGAGACCCGACCCAAATCAAACCACATAGTTTACAATAGAGTTGGTTCACAGGTCCGGGTCATGCCAATTTTCTCTTTTCTTAAAACGGGTAAGACCCAAACCAATCAGATTCGTAAGAATATCATTAAATAAGTGAACGTAACAAGACTAGGTGAGTTTCTAGCCACTTTTCCTTTAAATGTTTTTGGGGCTGTATGCATATTCCTATCTGATAAGTTAATACACTTACTTTAACTAGTAAGTGTATGGTATGTGAATGTTGTAAGTATACAAAAAGGTTAAGAATGTATGATTGTGTGTGTGTGTATGTGTGTGTGTGTATATACATATACATATATATATATATATATATATATATATAGGATCAGGATCATGTGAGAACTTTTTAGGAATTGAGAACTATGAGAACCATTTTGGACCACAAAAAAACCCAAAAATAAAAAAAATCATAAAACAAAAAAAACACAAAAATAAAAAAAGTAAAAAAACTAAAGTTCTTATTTATCATCCCAGTTTCAAAAAAAAAAACGTAAAAAAAAATTCTCGATTTAGCTAAATTATACATATACATTTATGTATAATATGTACATATATGTACACACATATTTTTTTTCCTATACACATATGTATAATTTAAAGTAAATGATAATGTATATATGTGTACATTACATAACTAGAGATTAAATGAAAGTATACATATGTGTATAGGTATAATACGAATTAAAAAGAAAAAAAATCGGTTTTTTTTATTATACATATATGTATAATATGTACACACATGTTTTTTCATATACACATATGTATAATTTAAGGTAAATGATAATGTACATATGTGTATATTACGTAACTAGAGATTAAATGAAAGTATACATATGTGTATATATATAATACAAATTAAAAAGAAAAAAAAAATTGGTTTTTTTTAATGAAACCGGAATGAAATATAAGAATTTTGGTTTTTTTGCTTTTTTAAAATTTTCGGTTTTGTTTGTTTTATAATTTTTTTAATATTTTTTTAGAAGGTTTGTTTAGTGGTCCAAAATGGTTCTTAAAGTTCTTAATTTACCAATGGTTCTTTTAGGATCATTTCCCTAAATATATATATATATATATATATATATATATAGGGATGCATGTATGGTTACGGAGGGTTGCAGGCCTTAATAATATCTGCAAAGGTTAAGGGTTGCATACACTAATTATATTTGCGAATGTTAAAGGGTTGCATACCCTAATAATATCCGCAAAGGTTAAAGGGTTGCTAACTTTTTTTAATATTTGCGAAGGTCACGGGGTTACAGACCCTTATAATTTATGCGAAGGTTATAGCGCGAAAGGATCTTTAAATATGTATGAATGACTACGTATGTATTATGTAAGGCAAGTAAAGGTAAGGAAGTATGAAAGTAACTATGTATGTATGTATGTATGAAAGAAATAAAGATAAACAAGTTAAGTATGTAATGTGTATCTCCGGATGCGTATGTGCAAGAATATAAATGTATGGTATGTTGCCTGTTAAAATTAGAACTCACTTAGCGTAGCTGACTTTTAGTATGCACGCAGGCAAATAAGATGAAGCAGTTGACTTGAGGAGCACACATGGCAGAAGAATAAAGAAGCTAGCATATGAAGATTTGAAAGTTATGATGTTATGTGATGTTTGAACTTAGAATGACATGTTTGAATGTTTTGTTTAAAGTAAGATTTTGTATCGAATGGTTGAAGCTTTAATATTTCCGTGAAGTTTTAATAAACTTTGATATTTAGAACTGTGTTGATGAGTAAATCTAATGACAATGGAGGGCACCTGGGTGCGAGGCCTTACAATAGAGCAAAGGTACGTTTTGAGATGCAGTACCTCATACACAGGAAAGGAGACCTATTAGACAATTGAAATGATAATCATACGCACACATGCATAATTTGATATCCATGTAGAAAATCACGATTGGCTGTCATTGCTACAATTGTATTAGATTTAGTAACAATAGTGTATCTGTCCAGGCATGTAAATGAATCATCAATGTAGCCAAACAAATTATTTGATATGTGAAACGGCTTAATCATAGTTTTCCAGTTTCCATAGTTGGTTGGTGATATAGTAGATGCAAAGTTCTGAGAATTATGTGATACCTTCTCGGTGAAAGCAAGGGGAGTTATTGTCATTATCATGTGTTGGTAAAACAAACAAAAGTTAGTATATTTCATGTAAATGAATATGTGAAATGTTGTAGCCTTCCGGTAAGAAAGCTAAGCAAAAGTTACCAACTTTCATGTAGTAAGGTAGGCGAAAGTTATGTACCTTTTGTGTGAAGTTTTGCGGGAATAATATATGAAACTTATGAGGTTTCAGATGAGGTATACACAAAATAGGTAAGCTTGCATACAAGACAACTGGGTGAAACTTGTAATGTTTCATGTAAGTGTTTTCTATTAAGGTAATAAGCTTTCATGTAGAGAAAATTGCATGTATGGGAAAAGGTTTAGGGTTTACCAGCGATAACAAGAATGAGAATAAGGGAAATATGGCTGGTGGAAATGTAGCGACGACGAATGAGAAAACAATATCTAGTTCGTGGATCAAATTGCAGGATAACATGGCAATACCAGAAAATGTCCAGTAATTGTAAATGAGTTTGATGGTTGATTGTAGCATCGATAGGTCCTCGGCGTTGATACTTAAAAAAACCTTGAATATAGTTAAATGATGAGGTAATTGTGGTTGTATTGATAATGATGTAATTAGGGTTTTACAATCAAGTGGTTATATACTATAACCTATATTTAATAACGTAGCCTAGACATATAGTTATTTCATAGCGATCTAATGTCACATTAACACGATAACCTTATTTGATAAGTTAATTTATTTTAGAATTTTTTCCTCTTGCCATAAAACACACCTGTTTTTTTCTTTTCCTTCTTAACCTAGGCCAACGACTCTTTAGTTATTTGGTCCCGTAAAACCAGTCAATCTCATTATATGAATTCGTTTAAAGTTAGTTATATTTTCACTCGAACTCATTTAACCCGGTTGAGTAAGACCCGCAATACCCATGAGACCCGACCCGCATCATACCACATTTTTTACAATTGGCCGGTTCCCGAGTCCTAAAAATACCATTAAACGGGTCCGAGCCGGGTCAATTTTCTCTTTTCATAAACCCGATCCAATCAAACCCAGTTATTTCCAATAAGGTCGGGTCCCGAGTCCTGATAAATACCTCTAAAACGTCTCCGGTCCTAACCCGTATGCACACCCGTAATTATTATTATTATTATTATTATTATTATTATTATTATTATTATTATTATATCTTCCCAAAGTCCAAATTTTTCAAAACTTCCCGCCTATAAAGCCCCAAACCCTTCTTCTCCGCACACACTCTCTCTGTACGAACTTCAGCTCTGTGTGTGTGTGCAATTACATCTAAATTCTCCCCTCAATCAATCGATCAAACACCCATTTGCCCTAAACAATTAAAAGCCATCAATTCAATCTCTAGGGTTTGTTCATTTGCTCAATCACATAACAAACAATGCCTGATTTGGGCATTCTTAGCACCATGCCTCCAATTCAATCTCCAGCTGCCGATTTAAACCCTTCAACGGAATTGGATGAAATCAAGAAATCAATCGAACCCAAGAGTTTAGATGATAATTTGAGTGAGTGGGTTGCCAAGAACGATGAGCTCAGTGCCCCGAAATCCAAATCGTACCTTCCGTTTCTCGTTAACGCCCCGAAATTGGTAGAATTTTTATTAAATTTGGGTTAATTTTGTGTTTTTAGGGGTTTTTATTAATTTTGGGTTAATTTTGTGTTTTTAGGGGTTTTTATTAATTTTGCTTTGTTAATAATTTTTAGTGTTAAATTGTTAAAATTGAATTTTGGACTGAATTATTAATTGCAAAATTAATCAATCAATCGTACACAGTAAAAATCACGTCAATAGCAAGAGTGTTAACAGGGTCTGGGAGGGTGGGATGCAGGTAAACTGCATCAGATATTTTTTTATTAATTTTGTGTTTTTAGGGGTTTTGTTAATTTTGCTTTGTTATTAATTTTTATGGTTTAAATTGTTAAAATTGAATTTTGGACTGAATTATTAATTGTAAAATCAATCAATCAATCGTACACAGTAAAAATCCTGTCAATGGCAAGACTTTTAACAGGGTCTGGGAGGTTGGGATGCAGGCAAACTGTATCAGATATTTTTTTATTAATTTTGTGTTTTTAGGGGTTTTGTTAATTTTGCTTTGTTATTAATTTTTAGGGTTAAATTGAATTTTGGACTGAATTATATATGTAAAATCAATCAATCCGTCAATCAATCATATCCAGTAAAATTTCGGTCAGGTAGCAAGGTCTAGGCCTCTAGGGACGGTGGGATGTAGGCAAAATGTACCTTTATCAGATATTATATGCATATCTTTTTAATAGCAGGAAGTCTATAAACACGACAATCTTATTATTAATTTTTTTGTTTCTCATTAACGCTCCGAAACTGGTAGAATTTTTATTGATATATGTTAAATTTTGTATTTTTAGGGTTTCTTTGTGTTTAGATTAAGATCTAGGGTTTCTAGTATTTTTTTTGTAGTCAGTTGTACAAATTTATATGGTTAAAATTGAATTTTTGTGCTGAATTATAGTAAATGTATAATCGGATATTATATGCATGTGTTTTTAATGGTAGGAAGTCTATAAACATTACTTTTACCGTGTCCGAATTCGAAACCGTTCCTTCTGTTTCCCGTTAACACCCTGAAACTGGTAGAAATTTTATTGTTATGTGTTAATTTTATTGTTAGGTATTTTTCATGTAGTCAGCTGTACAAAATCTATAGGCTTAAAACTGAATTTGAAACGATCTATCGTAAAAATGTAATCAGAATATTATATGCATGTCTTTTAATGGCAGGAAGTCTATAAACATGACAATCTAATTATTAGGAGAAAGAAAATGTATAATATCACCATACCATGTTTAAGATTCGGTGTTTTTTTTGCCTAATATCTTAGATCCCCAAATAACGGAATTACCGATGAAATCGTATCTGACACTATATATATGTATATGGAATTGTGTGATTATTGATATCAAAATGCTACTAGTTTTAATTATGGAAATGTTACGTTGCTTATCGCAGCCTGATTGTCTCGTGTGTGAGAGTGTAATCTACCCCGGAGAAGAGATAGCATGTGTCGTTCGTAGCTGTAAAGGTTCTTATCATCTGCAATGTGCACGGGACTGGCTTGGACTTTCACAATCATCAAAAGCATTCAAGTGTCCTCAACATGTAATTATGTTTAACTTATTTTTTTTAATAATTTTGTGAATATGTTAACGATTAATTTCTTTCTTGAATAGGTATGCTTTCTATGCAAAAAGAATAATCACATATGGCGGTGTTCTAGATGCTATATAGCATCACATGACAAGTGTGCAGCAATCCCGGAGCATGTTCGGCATTCTAGTGATAACCCTTCGCAAACAATCTGTTGGAGACATGAGTGGCCACCATCAAAGGTCAATCTCTTCATTCATATTCTTATGAATGATTAAAAGTTCTTGTTTTGACTTGTTAAACCAAGACAAATTTTGTAATTATATTTGGCGACTAGTTAATGTTTAAAAAGCCGATAAACGATTAAACCCTAATCAAAAGTTACCCATTTTGACTAAAACCTGTTTTGACTCGTTACCAATCCGCAAATAGCAACAAAATGTGTATATTGTTTTAGTCTAGGGTTTATTGGTTGATCCTCATTTTAATTGATTAAGCTGGTGACAGGACTGATGTTATGTTTTGTTGAATAAGCAGCCTGCAGTGCCAACTAACAGCATAGAGGTGAGATTTCTTACATGCTTTTACAGTTTACTCTTCAATACTTAATGGATATTAAGTTAATAGTTTGGCACATGCTTTTACATGATTTCAAAACTATAATATTTCAATAGTTTATTATATAAGTTTTGAAAAAAAAAATGCTTTAAGAAGTTTTATGCATTGAAAACTTACCCGCTTGACCCGCTATTTTTTTCCATTCTAACCTTTTATTCATAAATAACAGGAATTCTTTTGCCGGTTACCGCTACCATGTACCGCGCAGGAGTTTAACATGGATCTCACATTGGAAGACCCGGTAGAGAACGACAAACTGGAACCAGTTACCTCACCCGAACCGTCTGGCCCACCTTCATATGCGCAAATCAGGCGTAGTATCCTTGCCATTATTTAGTTTTTAGTTTTATTAATCATTTAAAATCAGAAATATGAGTACAACACATCAAGTGCTCGAATGGTTTGCAGATTTGCATTGTTATATGTTCTTAACTATAATTAGATATCTACCTTATAAAGAAAAAGCGCGATGATACTGGTAGGAATATTGGATGCACTGATTGTAGTTCTAGCACATGCTCGAAAGATTGTGTATGCAGGTATGTTGCATTATGAATTTTAACATTTTAGTATAGATCATATTTTTCTTATGAAATAATCATTTTTCTTAGCGAGCAAAACACCGAAGTAACCAATGAATCGAAGTAACGGAACTCAATAAGAAAACTAACGATTTGGTGTTTTTTAAAATACATTGAGTTCGGTTTTGGTTTTCCATAAATCCCCCTCCCCCCCCCCCCCAAAAAAAAAAAAAAAGCAAACCGACCCATGCACACTGTCTATGGTATGCTAAAACAATAACATTACCACTTGTAAATAATATTCGTTTTATATAACGAGCACGTGATGAGTATTAAATGATTCGTGAACCAAATCCATGTATCCTTATAATGTCTTTTTGTCTTCTTTTTTATAATGGTACGTGGGTAGATGTAACTTGTGATTCTCTTATATCTGTATATGCGTACATGACGCTGCATTTGGTTAAACAGGTCTCTGTCTATAAGCTGTTCAAAAGCTTGTAAATGTTCAGACGCGTGCACAAACAAACCCTTCAGAAAAGAGAAAAAAATCAAGATTGTTTTGGTAACTTTTTAGTTAAAGATATTAATGTGTTCAAAGTTTGCCATTTTATAATTTATACTAACAATGTGATATTTTTCTTCACGTTTCGGCCCATTTGTAGACCAAACATTGCGGGTGGGGTGTAGAGGCAGCTGAACCTATCAAAAAAGGCGAATTCATTATAGAATATGTTGGCGAAGGTAATTATTATCAGAATTATTATTATTATTATTATTATTATTATTGTGATTGTTACTTTACCTTTTTTGGTTTTTACTGAGTTGTTAATATACCGTTTCAGTTATTAGCGATGCCATGTGTGAGGAAAGACTGTGGGATATGAAGGCCAACAGGAACAAGAACTTCTACATGTGTGAAATTCGAAGAGATTTCACCATTGACGCAACTTTCAAGGGGAACGCGTCTCGTTTTCTGAATCATAGCTGTGATCCAAATTGTAATTTGGAAAAATGGTAAGTATTTAAACCTCATAATTGTTTTGTATGTTCTTTGTTCTAGCTAATGTTACCTTGATTGCCAGTATATTTATATGCATACGTACATACGCACGCGTAGGGAGGGTTCTAGGCAGAATACAGATTTTTGCAAGAACAGTAAGAACAAACTAAGTTATTCACTTTTTCAATCTTAAAATTTTTTAATTATGAGAGAAAAAATGGTTGAAATGCAGATTTTATTAATCTCTCTTGATTTTAAAAACAATATAGGAACAATTTTCGATTATTTATAGAACTCACCCATGTGCACATTATGTGTAGGCAAACATTATAAAATTAAAAGAAAACCATATAAACTAATTAATTTAATAGCTTCGTTATGTACATAACATATATATATGTATTTGAGAAGTAAATATTTTTAAAAAATATGAACCATTGAAAAGAAAAACCATATAAAATAGCTTTTTATGTACATAACATATACATATGTATCTGAGAAGTAAATATTTTTATAAAATATGAAAAATTGAAAAGAAAACCATATAAACTAATTAATTTAATAGCTTTGTTATTTACATAACATATAAATATGTATCTGAGAAGGAAATATTTTTAAAAAATATGAACCATTGAAAAAAAAATCAAACAATTTAGGCTGGATATTTTGTTCTCGGTATAATTTAGTGCTTCGTGCTGTTCAAAATTTTTTTTAGTGTTTGTAGTGACCCCCTTCTCCCTTTTCAATTTTGATATATATATATATGCATTAAAGTACACTTTAGGCAACTTTCATTTTATTTGACCTGCTTGACTCGTTTCCCTTTCGGTTAAATATATTCATTTTATCTGTAGTGATAAATCATAACTGGAATCGGCATGTTCATAACTAAAACGGGTCGAAGTTGCAATCTGTGATCATTTATGATCAAACTTATTTGATTAAATTAGATAATTATTTCTTGCAAGTAATTTGCACTTTGTGATTATTTTTCAGGAATGTTGAGGGGGAGACTCGTGTTGGTGTTTTCGCTGCGAAATCCATCAAAGTTGGTGAACCGATGACTTATGATTATCGGTACAATTCCTATTTTTTTCTTTGTTATGATTTTTAAACCATGACCATTTACTGACCCAAAATGTTGACTTTTATGAAATAAGGACCACTTATTGACTCTAAAAGGTCAGCAGTCAGACATAGTATTGACATGATATGATCACTGTTATCTCATGATATCAATGGCATATAAAAGGTTTTTTTTTTAGAATATTAACGATTTAAATGCTGAATTACATACTAATGTGTCATAATATTTGAAAAGAAAAATATTTCTTTTAAAAAGCTAATATTACATAATAATTGGTTCGGGTCATTTGGTATTTTAATAACCAACTTAAAGAAACAATCTGCTAAAAGGAAACATATCATACGGTTTAAACGGGCTGAAATCTAACCAAAGTATTAATTTTAACATAAAAACTGTTTCTGTATAAATTCTTGTAATAATGTTACATTCTATAGTAATCATAGTTTACACATTAATAATTTATTATATAGCGGAGAAAATGTTTGCAGGTCAACCTACCCCTGTTTCGACCCATTAGCCAAGTTGCTTATTTTGACACATTTGATAAAACCTTTTAGGAGTGTGCACGGGTCGTTTTAGGCTGAAGCCGAACCAAAAACCGAAAATTCGTTTTTTGAGTTTTTGAAAACTGTTCGTCTTTTTGAGCTCCACTGTTTATATGTTTTTTTTTCCTTGCCTGTTTTTGAAAACTGTTCGTCTTTTTGAGTTTTTGAAAACCATCAATTCAATAATTAAAGTCTGGTTTTTCAGTTTTTATGTTTTTTTTTCCTTGCCTGTTTTCAGCACATACAAAATCGAAACCGAAATATAAATCCAGTTTTTGAAAAAAACATAAAGCCAAATCTTCGGTTTTGGGTTTGGTTCGGCTATGTCAGTTATTTTGGTTACGGCTTGGTTTTTTGGTTTTCATGCAAACCTCTATAACTCTATCGATTTTTGCAATATAGGTTTGTGCAATTTGGGCCCGAGGTAGAATGCCAGTGTGGTGCTTCTTCTTGTCGAGGGTATCTCGGATCAAAAAAGAAAGCACGCCAATATGCACCCAAACCAATTACATGGCCCAAACCGATTGCATTTGACTGGGGTGCAAAACGACAGAGGACCGCAGTTGCTAGGTTAAGGAACAACACACCATGATACATACTACTTTGGTAACAAAGGTAACCCGTGATGTATATTGGCGTTTTACCATTTCGTCACAAAGAAATAAAACTATAACAGAAGGTATAGAGAAGATGAAAAATAGTTTCTTTTCGTTTCTGTTTTTTCTATTGACGTCTTGGAGGTATCGACCCTTTTTCGGGCCATAATTTTTTTTAAACTAAATGCGTTGAACGATATTTAGACTGTGATCCGTTGTCCTGCTTCTATAGCATCTGATTTATATTTTGTGGTTTTATTCGAATATTTTGATTAGTATTTTTGTGCTAAACGGTAACTTGGTAAGGTTGCTGTCATGCTACTCAGTAGTGGAAATAGCCTCTTGCAGAAATGTAGGTAAAGATGCGTATATGACACCCTCCTAGACTTCACGCATGTGGGAGTCTCGTGCACCAAGTCTGTCCTGAAAGTTTTTTGGGGTCCATTTAATCCAATTACTTTGGTCCATACTAGAAAACAACCCGTGTTAACCTAGACGGGTTAAATAAGAAAGTCAAAGATTAAGGTTTAAATATTTGTGTGGTTAAGTGACACTTAATATGCTAGCATCACTAGTTAGTAGAGGCGTATGACCAAACTGAACCCAGGTCGGAAATAGATGCTAAAACCAGTTTAGGTGAAATTGGTAGGAAACTGATCCAGTCCGAATGTTTTTAAGTGGTTTTGGAAAATATACTTTGAATTCCACTGTGAAAATGGTTTTGGCAATGAAACCGGTTTAAAACTGGTTTGATCCATTATTGTTTTTCTTTAGAAACCAGTTTGTAAATAGATTTGATTTGAGCCGAACTGGTTTTGACTTTGTTTGACTCGATCCGAACTAGATTGGATAGGCCCAAAAACTGGTTTTATGCGCCACTACCGGGCATTTCTTGACTTTCTTGTTAACATGTTATCATGTTATAAACGAGTCATAAACGGTGTAAGTTGTAAGTAGGTTAAAAGTGTCATGAACGGGTGGGTTGACCTTATAGGTATAATTTTGTTCAAATTTTAAGTAGATAGATAAACTAAACGGGCTAAGCAGGTAACCCCAGACATCTTTCTTAGAGTGTAAGTTTTGATAGCGACCTATTAACAACCCCTTTTAGCCTATATCCAAATATGATTTCAACTTAATGGTCTCTAAATTAACTTATGAGAACATTTAAAAGTAATTAACGGTGACACCTTTGGCTGGTATTCTTATAGAGAAATCGGAATAACAACCTACAATGTTTCAAATCAAATACAACTAGTTGCATATACTTTTTTGTGTTAGCAAAGTCGTTCGTTAACTATTTTGTCTTATCCCAACAATAAAAAGTAATTAACCGTGTTTTATTTGAAACTATGAACATGCTTTATATAATCATACAAATATAATTCTTATGTAGCTCTAGATATTGTAGCATAGCAATATATTGTATAGAGAATTTAGTATCAATCATAGAAGAAAGAGGCAATGTTATTATGTCTTTTATTGACATATACACACACCCCCACCCCACATTGCCATTCAAACAGTGAAAATATGCTCAATTTTATGTTTTCTTGTGGTCCTCTGCAACCTTTGTGAACATTGGATGGAGAAAGTTACTTCTTTATTTTTATTCATTCTACAAAAAAGAAAAAAAAATCATATTTACTTTTAAGTATGACACTACGAGAACCACATAATACATTTATACCAGATGCATAAACGATAATTAGAATGAGAGAGAGAGAGAGATCTACATAACCTTTATTGTGTACCGCATTTACAACAATAGTTATAAGGATATAAGATTTGAGAGCGGGATGAGAAAATCAAGCGGTACTGATGTAATTAAATATGAAGATCGTCAAGCCATTTGGAGATCACTCCAACCTCGTGATAACCTGTCAATCTGTATGAAACGCCTACTTGATGTCTTAATGCATATGCAACCCTTTTCGAGCCCATATACTAGTATAAATGTATAATAAAATTATATTTCAGATATACCTGGCAACTTCTTCATCCATTTAAGAAAGTCACAAACCATTTTATAAATTTTATATAATTTTAAGTTTAGGATTAAAACATAGGTAGATTATTTAGGGCAATTAAGAAATGATCAACCCAATTATAAGTTTATATAAATTTTTTTTGAACAATCAAAGAATAAAAACCCAACCAGTCGGGCTAACCCAATGACAAAAGACGACCCATACACTAGGGATCACTGACAACATTGATTAGCCCAAGCCCACAATCTTCTATTTTGAGGAAAACCTGTCGCTCGAATGCCCACTATGATAAAACCCGGTTGGGGTCTGATTTGAACTTGAGACCTTACAGTCTCCAACTCAAATTTTCACTTCCCCTTCAATGCCAGCTGTGCCTTCGACTTTATGGCGGTCTGTGGAGAAGTCGAGGAAATAGCTGATGTGCTTGTATCATGTGGGTTGGGACAAACCATCTGGCAAGTGATCTCACAACGGTGTAAGATCCTGAGTATCTATGCGTTTAGTACCCGTGATATTCTAGAGCAACATAAATACCTCGGCTTCGCAAAGAAAAAGACGAAGATGTTTCATGACATAATGTTACTTACTATTTGATGCTTCTGGAAGGCTAGGAACTCTTTGGTGTTTGAAGGAAACCCGACTCATATGACAAATTTGATTGAGAAAATAAAAATACTTGGGGTTTTTTAGATCCGGAAAAGGTTGATCGAGATCTTTTTGTTGGCCGTTAAAAAAAGAAAAAAGAAATTAAAATATGTTGTAACCCCACATTTATAGGACCAACTAATTAAACCATATATAAACTGTTTAAAATAAATTAATATTAATAATAATAATAATGGGAAAATCCTGAGCCTTTACTTGGGGTGGGGTACAAAATGTCAGAATAGACCCCACAAGTAATTTAATCAATATTTGACCAGAGTCAAATACACCCATAGATTCATGCAATGATGTTACATTAATTGTACTTTATAAGCTTAAGCTTGTATGCTTGTACTTTATTCAATGGTACTTGTACCTGGCTTTTACACTTACAAACTGCAACTGTGGGAGTCGGGCCCCTTCAACCGGGGACGAATGTCAGGTCATGTTTAACACACCCTTTCATGCTAGGGGTGTTTACGTCTTTTTCTTTTAAAACATCTTCTCGAACTTGATGACTGTTTTAATAACATTTTTCATTTTTTCAATAAATATTATAGATTCAAGGCTCGTTGTTTATTGTGTTTATGTCTATATTTGTTTTTCTCTTTGTTTTGTACAATAAATTAAACTTAAGAATTTAGTGAATATATATACACACACATAAAATAAGTTATAAGAATTAAAAAAAGGTAAATTGGAAATAAATAATCTCAACTTTTATGTATTGGCTGATAATAGTACCAACTTTAAAAATCACTCCAGTGATCCTAACTTTCAACTATTTTTGTCTCAATGAACCTCCGTTAAAAAACACTTAACGCCGTTAAGTTTTTTCCCGAGTTTCAAACCGATGTTTTAGGGTTTTTGAGCGGAAGAACAGTACGATTCGACTACTATAAAATTATCTCGAAACGGATATTCAAATGACTTGATTTTTGTAGTTGGAATTCAAACACCCGAAATGAAACATTGTTTCGTCGGTTGGATCACCATTTCGAGATAAGTTTTACATCAGTCGAATCGGACAGTTCTTTCAATCGAAAACCCTAAAACATCGGTTTGAAACTCGGGAAAAAAACTTAACGCGTTGAGTGGTTTTTAACGGAGCTCCATTGAGACAAAAATAGTTGAAAATTGGGACCATTGGTAGTGATTTTTAAAGTTGAGATTATTATCGGCCAATACACAAAAGTTGAGATTATTTATTTTCAATCTGCCTTTGAAAAAAAAAACTAGACTGTATTTCTTTTCAATATTTTTCATATGTTTTTTATCTTTCTTTTTAAGACACTGGTAAGCCATTACAATTTCTTGATCTTAACTGGATGATCTTAAACGCACGTCAAAACTGGATTATCTTCTTTTTACTGTAGCGAAGTCCTTGTGTTTAGTTAAGGCCTCGTATGTGATATATGACAAACTTTGAATTAATTTTTTTTAATAGTCATTAATCTTTACTGGATGAGATATCATGTAAAAATGACGTACAATCTTTCATCACATGTAACCAAGTAAATTGCTTTTAAAACGTAGGAAAGTCCCATTTGGAAAAGACGAATATGTATTAACCCATTTTGCTGCACCGAAGACGAGTTGTGTGAGCTTAAAGATGAAATGAAAATTTTTAGGAAAAATTCCAAAAAGTCAATTTTAGAGTGAAGATTCTCAAAATAGTCTTTTTTTTCTTCAAAATTATTTAAGATTTTGAGTGTCAAGACGTATTAGGAAAAGATAAAAATAGTGAGGGAGCAGTCCAAATTTTGAAGGAAAGTCAGATAGGAGACGGGATTTTGGGAAATAATGAAGGTAAAGTCCAAATTTTTTTGTAATCTTGGAGTAAAAGTTCATATTTTTTCAAAACTTTTTTTTTTCAGAAAACCGTCTTGAGAGACTGTTTTTTTATGTTTCCTGCATTTCCCGTCCATATTTTCAAATTTTTGGAAAAAGAGAATTTGAAATCTCGTCTTGAGAGGCGCATTTAGGATGAATTTGTTCTTAACAGACGAGGTTTCTTACTTTCCTATCTTTCACGTCCAAATCATATAATTCTTCTCCTTCATGTGTCCGATCATCCGACTGTATATTTCTTCATTCTTCATATGTCCGGTCATCTTTTTAGTATGTCCGATCAAATCATTAAATCCTCCGATCAACATAATTTGGAGTGGCGAGTGGGATGACGCACTTGCTGGCTTCCACTTTGGAGTGGGGCCATGCGTTCCAGGTCATTCGGACTCCGTCCAGGCCTTCGGGATCGGTGGTGGCAAGCTCTGCCGTTGACATCTTGTGTTGAGAATTGAAGGTTTTAGTTGCAGGTTTTAGGGTTAGAGATGAGATGGTGACCCCTTTGGGAAGATGGTGGTTGTTACATGCTTTACAGGCAACTACTGTTTTGTGAGCTAGTTGATGAATGGGAATTATTATTTTCTATAAAATTATGTTGTTTTGTAGATATTATAAAATTATTATATAATCTTTTATTAATAAAAACTTGTTACAGATTAACTTTTTACAACTATGAACTTCAAATTAAAGTTTTTTTAACAGCAAAGGCGGTGTTTGACTGTTTGGGATTTCTTATTTTCATCAACTTATAACTTATAAATTTTTTAAAAGGTTAGTAAGGTGTATAAAATGTTTGGCAAATTATAAGGCGTTGTGGATTTTAATGATTTGATCGGACATACTAAAGAGATGATCGGACATATGAAGAATGAAGAAATATACAGTCGGATGATCAGACACATGAAGAAGGAGAAGAATTATATAATTTGGACGTGAAATGTAGGAAAGTAAGAAATCTCGTCTATTAAGAACAAATTCATCCTAAATACGTCTCTCAAGACGAGATTTCAAAATCTCTTTTTCAAAGAATTTGAAAATATGGACAGAAAATGTAGGAAACATAAAAAAACAGTCTCCCATGACGGTTTTCTGAAAAAAAAAAAGTTTTGAAAAAATATGAACTTTTACTCCAAGATTACAAAAAAATTTGAACTTTACCTTCATTATTTCTCCAAATTCCGTCTCCTACCTGACTTTCCTTCAAAATTTGGACTGCTCCCTCATTATTTTTATCTTTTCCCAATGCGTCTTGACAGTCCAAATCTTAAATAATTTTGAGGAAAAAATTGCTATTTTGATAATCTTCTCTTTAAAAGGGGCTATTTTAGAAAATTTCCCAAATTTTTATATTTAAGAGGCCATTTGAGGGATTATTACGCATAAAAAATTATATTGTATTTAGAAAACTAGTAAATACAATATGAAATCAAATTTTCTTTTTTATTACTATATTAATAAAGTATTCAATAGTTCAAATAATATTGGGTTTTTTTTTTCTGAAATAATTAATATAGAATTTATACACCGTGAATTATTTGTAGGTTGGTTCACATTTAAGCAACAATGACAATATATTATTTGAGAGAAAAAGACAAAAGGCAAAGAAGTTTTCCTTGGAGCAAATCTATCAAAAATATTGGGTTTGTGGGGCACAAGTAAAGGGGGTAAATTGTAAAATGACACATTACCCAAAGAGGAGAAAGGGTAAAAAGGGGAAATGACTTGTGGGTTTTCATTTAGCCAAACACTTCTACATAAAGTTTCTCACAAATAGGGAAAAGAACCTTCTCTTAGGTTTTGTAAACAAGTCCAACGAGTCTAGTGTAGATTTGAATACGTTCCCTTGATTAAAAGAATAACAAACAAGTCCATTGTAGATCTTAAAACGAATTTAAAAATAAATGTTTGTAGAGTGGTGTTTGTGAACCGGTCGTTTGGCATTAAAGAAAAGTTTTGACAAAGCCACTATCAATTGTTTAGTTGAAAGACATGCTAGATGAATTATCTGGGTAGCGCAAATCATAACAAATAGTTCGGTTTCATAGTTTAAACTTTAAAAATTTATTTTATTAATAACTAGGTTACATTAGCTATTTTAAAACGATAAGATGGTTAACAATACTACATTATAATATGAAGAATTTTTTTTATAAGTTTAAGTAATTAAAAATTTTGAAAAATGTTATAAAATTATTTTAATCACATTGTTGACTCTTCAAAACAACTTCTCTCATCCTGATTTTTAAATGACCATAATTTTCATACGATAATATTTTGTTAAAAAATTAAACTATAAAAACAAGCATTATATTTACTTTAATTATCATATGGTATTATAGTCTGCTGCATCACGCAAGGACCTTTGTAGTACACGTAAATGTATATTAAAATAAAAAGAAAAAGTATATGACCAAACGTTTCATGACCAACTCCAAGATTCAAAAGATATACTGAACTGTAGAACTAGATCTTCTAAAAAGTAAACCCTCAATAGAACCATACAAATATCAAATCTATCATTTTAATTTAGTTTAGAGACAAATTTTCTTAAACACCCAAATATCCAAAGTTCACGTCCGTCCTACGAGATCAATGAAAAAAATATAATAATAGCATTTGTTAATGTCTATGGGGGCCAAGAGTGAGAAACTTTATAGTCAAAGGTGTTTAGGTGTAATTTATTAATATGTGTGGGGTTTTCAAGATAAGACAAACATACCCATCAACAACACACCTTAAAAACCAACCCCATCTCTTCTCTTCATATCCCATCTATGTTGTTTTGTTTTCTCTTCTTGATTTTAACGATTTAGTATTATTATTTGCTTAATACAAATAATATTTCATCATGTTCTTGAACAAGTTTCAACCGAAAGATTGATTCAACTGCCCAAAATACCCTTCTTTGTGCTCCAAAAAGTATAAAAACCCAAGAAATAAAAAAACCCATTTTCGGCGGCGGCGGTGGTGATCATGGTGGAAAGCCACGGTGGCATTCCGGTTATTTGACATCCATGGTGGTCGGCAGCGAGTGGTGGTGGAAGATTATGAGGGCATTTTTGTCATTTGACATGAACATGGATGTTGGGTCTTTTTGATTATGAGGGTATATTTGTCATTTGACATAAAGAAATATTTTGGGTGACTGCTGACAGTGGCGGCGGTGGTGGTGGCTGACGGCGGCGGAGGTGATGGAACATTTGCAAGGGTATTTTCGTCATTTGATATTGGTGGCGGCGGAGGCCAATTTTACGGTTGGTGCATTGGTGATTGGGCTTTTGGTAAAATGGATTGTGTTTGGATCAACGTATGAATATGCGGGTTGTATTTGGATTAACTTGTCTTGCATGATTTTTAGGTTTGTCCGGTTGAACCCATCAACGTGTGAACACAATCTGTTTAACACGATACTCGGTTCTTAGTGACGTGGCTGGTAGTTTCTTGGTTTCATGGACGGTGGTGGCGGCGGCGGCGCTGGCGGTGATGATGATATTGGCGGGGACGGCTCAATCTAGATTAGTATGATGTTTAGTGTATTTTTTTTAGGATTTGTTGTAATTATTAATTTGTTTATTTCAACATTTTTATCTTTTAATGATAATTATTAGCTTCCTATGACTTTCTAATCACAGTGGCTAGAAATTCCAACCTACTGTATAATTTTACTAGCTTTTGAACTCGTCTTTGTTACACTAGATTTGTAGAACGATAAAAATAAATAAACTCTATTATTTTAATTGTAATTTTTAGAATGCTTATGAATTAATTTTAATATACAAAGTAAACTTATAAATTATATATATATATTAGTTCATCAGTTATGAAATGTATTTTTTTCATGTTTCATTTTAGGGGGTGTTTGGATTTTTTATTGTACATTCTTATAACTTTTTATTAAGTTGAGAGTCTTTTCATCCTATTCTTCAAATTTGTGTGAGGGGAGTTTGTAAATTATAGAGTGGAGTTTTGAGTGGTTGTGAGTGTAAATTATATGATGAAAAGAGAAAATGTAGTTATTTTTTATAAAATTGGGGAAAATGTGGTGATTTTTTTTGTAAATTATAGGGTAGAGAGAAACCGTAATGATAAAAGTATAAAAAAATATTATTTAATTAAACGGAAGAGAAAAATATAGTGTTTTTTAGTGTAATTATAGAAATGCGGATGTGGGATAGGTTGGGAATGCTCTAAATTTAGAGCATTCCCAACCTATCCCCCATCCGCATCTTTTTAATTACACTAAAAAAACACTACATTTATCTCTACTGTTTAATTAAATAATATTTGTTTTATACCTTTATCATTGTAGTTTTCTCTCTCCACCCTATAATTTTACAAAAATCACTACATTTTCCCCAAATTTATAAAAAGTCACTACATTTTCTCTCTCCAACCTATAATTTACACTCACAATCACTCAAAACTCAATCCTATAATTTACAAACTTCTCACAAAAATTTAGGGGATAGGATGAGAATGCTCTAACTTATGGAACTTTTCCTCTCACAATATAAGCAATCTCAAACGCATTATTACTTTTCAAAAAGTTAATAAATTATAAGTTGACGAAAATAAGCAATCCCAAACACCCCCTTAATGTAATTTCTCATGTAATAATATTTAAAATATTATTAATGTGTATATAAATAATGATATAGAGCATAATGTCATTAAACAATATAAATGTAGACTTAAATATATATTTTCTACAATGCTGAAAAGCAACCATTAACGTAATAATTAATTCTATTTAGCATCAACTTTTTGTTAAAGGTGATTACAAATTTGAAATTTTCACACCTTTAAATAATGAAGAGTTAAGTGCCATTGTTTGTTTATTTTTTTATTAAAAAAGTGGTTCGTTCGTTTATTTTTGCTAAAAAAATGTGGTCCGTTTCATTTATTTTTGTTGAAATAAGTGGCTCTGTTTGTTTGGTTTTTCTAAAGTCGTTTGGTTAGTTTATTTTTGTTAAAAATGTGGTTCGGTTCGCTTATTTTTGTTAAAATAAATGAATTCAGTTCGTTTATTTTTTTTGTTAAAAAAGTGGTTCGCTTCATTTATTTTTGCTAAAAAAGTGGCTCGGTTCATTTACTTTTGTTTAAAAAAAGTGGTTCGTTTGTGTTTTTTTTAAAAGTAGTTCGGCTCATTTATTTTTTACCACAAGGTTGAGTAAATGAGAAATAAAAATATATATATACTATTTTATCCCTAACTTAATGGAAAAAGTAAACTTTCAAAATCGTCCCTGTGGGTTGGTTACTTTTATGAATTTCATCCAAAAAAATTCTTTTTTTTTTTGCAATTAGACCATTAAGATTTCCCAATCATTGCCAATATCATCCAATTCGTTAACTACATCCAATTCATCTGTTAACACAAAGGACAATTTGGTCTTCTTGTTTAATGTACAAAGTTTAAGAATGTTTCTTTTCTCTATCCCTGAAGAAACGTGGATCGACTCACTGGTAGACGATCTACTTTCCTCGGGTGTGATTATGCTCTTCCACCGATGGATCTCTGGAATCTGGGTTCTTCCACCTACAAAATGAACAGCACCGTAAACTTACCCCTCAGAAAGGGACAGAGGGGTCCTCTTTGGGGTAACCCTCCGGTGTGAGAATAAGTGTTTGTAGGAGAAGATAATAATATCAGAGTAAGGAAAATGGAGTGTATTGCTTAATAGCTGAATACTCTGTAATTGTCTGTGATTGTGTGATCTTCCTTGTGGAGTTGATGTGGTATTTATAGTGCTAGGGTTTCCACTGATTGGGCTCAGCCTTGTTGGCCTCCTCCAATTGCTTTGCGCCACGTGTCCTTGGGGACACCTGGTGCTTTTTCATTGGTTGTAATCACGTGGTAGCACATGGGTTTTGCTGAGTTGTCCACCTTTCATTGGCAGCTGTCAACATCAGCATATTCTTATTCCTTAAAAAGATACCTTCTGGAAGGTTGTCTGACGTGCACCATCAAGGTTGCCCTAATCCTGATTTGGATAAGGACGAGGTTGATTATATGCATGTGTAATACGCGCCTATCCTGAGGATGCGCGAGGTCTTCTCTTTATTCTCACGCGCAGATGTTTCATGCGAGGATGTGATATGCACAAGCATGTGATATGCGCCACGCGCGGATGCGCCACGCGCAGATGTGATATGCGTGAGCATATGTGATGCGTGAGCATATGTGATGCCTGAGCATGTGATGCCTGAGCATGTGTGATGCCTGAGCGTGTGATGCATGAGCATATGTGATATGTTTGAGCATATGTGATATGCGCCATGCGCATAGGTTTTGGCTTTGTGCCTTCTTGATTTCAAGCCTCTTGTCTATATCTTGTGGGTTGACCCGCCTCGCTCGGTGTTGAGGCGGGTACATACCTCTTCAAGCCCCCCCAGTCTAATGTTTGTCTTGTCTCGCGCGAGCGAGGGAAGATAGATATTAGACTTAATAGGTTGCTCTTTGAATAGGGTTTGTCTTTTCTTCTTATTACTCATCTTTGCGCGAAATTCTATCCTTTTGGTTGAAAACGAATCGTCCGTGTACGTGGTTGGTTGTTGCTGACATGCGTCAGTGATGGAGACGTGTCAGACCTTTCGTGTGCTCGAGGTGCTACAGTTGCCTTTCGTGTCCCCTCATACAGTTTCAGGGACACGTGTCGCGCTCGCGTTGGTCCGTTCGTGCGAGTGGTGGCGCGTGAACTCTGGCAGCAGCTGTATAGTTTGTTTTCGTGTCCCCTCACACAGTGTCAGGGACACGTGTCGCGCTTGCGTTGGCTTACACCTGCGAGTGGGGGCGCGTGAAGTCCGATCAGCACCAATTTTTCTCTCTCCTGGGCCTATAAAAGCCAGCCCCTTTGAGTTTTTTATCCTTCATCTTCTTGTTTATTCAGAGCTTTTTCCTTTCATACTATTCCGATTAGCTGTCTTCTGCTTCCAAATCTCTGTTCTTCAGATCATCCTTTGTCCGTTTTTACAGTTGTATGTCTGATAGCTTAGACAACACAATCTCCCCCATCCATTGCCGTGTGAAATCGTTAGTGATGTCTACGTTGAAGAAGACCGGCAAGGGGAAGAGGGCTGCTGAGGCCTCATCGGAGGAGGTAGGGAGGACCAAGGCAGTGAAGAAGTGGGATGAGATCCCCTGCAAACTGAGGCAGGCCGATCTTGACAGCCTTATCGATACTCAGGGTTTTCTCCCTTAGTATGGCTGCATGTTGCCGGCGGCCGGGCAAACGGCGGCGGACCCGCCCACCGGCTATATATCCCTGTATTGCCATTTTTTCACCCACTGCAACCTTCGGCTCCCGATGACAAGGTTTGTGGGTGCGGTGCTTAAGTTTTATGGGATTCATATATCCCAAGTCCATCCGTTTGGACTTGTGCGCATGACTCACTTTGAGTTCATGTGCAAATCCCAGCGCGAGGAGCCCACCCCTCGTCGCTTTCAATTTTTTTATAAGCCCACGATCCAAGATTCTTGGTTCTCATTTATTCCTCGCAGTCAGAAGGTCAAGTGCTGCACTGTTTCATTCAAGAGCCTTCATGACTGGTCTGAGAGATTTTTCTACATCAGGGCTGGTGTGATCCCCATCCGCATGACCATGCGCGCGATTTCTTCTGCGCCTGCGGATGTAGGTGTCCTCAAGAACCCAACTGGCGCCTGGGTAAACAAGTTGACTGCCGAACCATCCCCCGCCAAGAACATTTGCGAGGAGGCGCTGGTGGGGGTTGGCATGAGCAGGAGGTGGGCCGACAGCGCGACTGAGCCCGTTATCCAAGTTGACGGCTTGTGTAAGTTAATCTCATTCCATTACTTCTGCGCTAATGTACTTCGTTTTGCTGATATCATTTGACTTGTTTTGTGCAGTCAGCAAGGAGTATGTCCACGCCGCCTATGACGAGCATATGGAGGGTGGCTCCGTCGCGCTGGGCGCTGGGGAGGTTGGTTTCCCCGATCGCTTCGATGACATGTTCATCCCTGTTGATCTGGGATTTGTCTTTGACAGCGATGCGCCTGGTAAGCCTTTGTACTTATGCTTGTGCCTTTATACCAAATTTGGCTAACATTTCCGTTGCACTTATTGTAGATGCGTTCGAGAACTACGAGCTGGAGCTCGCGGAAGAGGAGGAGGAGGAGGAGGCGCCCCAACTAAAGCGTAAGGCTAAAGGGAAAACTGGCGCAGGGGCCAGTAAGAAACAGAAGAAAGATGATGCCCCTGTTGTTCAGGATCCTCCTACCCAGGCGAAGGGACTTGAGAAAACCCAGGTGTTTACCACCAAGTTTTCCTTGTCTTCCCTGCCTCAAAAAGTGGGCAGACCTCCTGTCCACTTGAGGTATGGTGGCGCTACCTCCTCCCTTCGCGCGGCGGAAAAGGGAACGGTGTTGCGCCTTCGACAGGTATACTTTGCTTATCCTTTGCCTATCTTTTATGGTTCTATGAGCGCGATTCTGATAGAATTACTAACGAATCTTTGCTCACTCAAATGTGTGTAGAGTCAGCGACCTTGGTGGATCAACCTCAAGCGCCACAAGATGCCGAGGCTGTGCCGGAGGTCCCTTCGAAGTCCCCCGTTTTACCCTCAAAAAAGGGTAGAATGGACTTCATGGCGATGTTTGCCTCGCGAACGGAGTTGCGCCAAGGTATGTATTGCGCTTTTATTTTCTGACTTATTTCTTTTAGATCAAGTCATGAACCATTTCCTTTTGTTGATTTTTTCATAGGAGTCATAGCTGGCGTACAAGCTGCTGGCGGCACTCCTGGCGCCGGTGCCAGCGCCGCTGGTTCCGCTCCTGCTCCTGCAAGTGCTGAATCTCCCCTCATCGGGATTACTAAGGAGCAGGAGGCCGTTTTACGCGCCGACCTGGCGGCGTCGAGACCTCCCTCACCTCCTCCTGCGCACAGCCCTCCTCGCGAGCATGATTTTGGTTCTAGGTCGCAGGAGAAAAGGCCTGTTTCCGAGGAGGTTGAGGAGTTTGAAGTTGAAGACTCCGATGGCGGCCGCGCCAGCCCTGCAGCGCCACGAGGTTTCGCGGCGGAGCCTTCTCGTGGGGCTGGCGCTGACTTTTCTGCTTCATCCCCGCAGGTATAGGTTCGTTTTTGCTCCGCTGCGCGGACTTCCATCTTAGTGTTTTGATGACTTAGATAATTACTTTGCTTTTGCAGGAAGCCGATCACATTTTCCGCCCGAGATGGAATATTACTGAAGACAGCACATTTCAGTCCATGGGTGTGTGTGCAGAATTCTGGGCTCATGCTGTGCCTCCAGCTGAAAGGAGGTTCCAGGAGGACCGCGCTCTCGATGACTTGCTCAACGATCATCTGTTTGCTGGGTCGGCCTTCTTTGCTGCCTCCCAAGAGCTTCGCTATGATTACGTAAAGGTACGTGATGCTCTTGCGGAAGCCAAGCAAGAGGCTAAAGTGTCTGCTTGGCATCTTTCTGATGCTCGAGAGAGAGCTGAGAAGCTCCAAGCAGAGCTCAGTGAGAACAGAGCAAGTGCCAACAGCGCCTTCGTGAAGCGCGGGCATGAGCTTCAGGCTGCGCGGGAGAAGTTACAGGCGGCGGAGGCGGACGCGGCCAAGTACGCGCGTAGAGCGCGCGACTTGGAGCTGGACGCGGAGGCGCGTGACCAAGCTCTTGTCCAGTCTATAACTGAAAAATCATCACTGGAGAGTGAGGTCGCGCGCCTTAAGAAGGAGCTGGCGGCCGCGCAGGCCGAGAAGGATGAAGCCTTGGCGACGGCAGCGTCTAGCCAGGAAGCGCTCGAGCTTGCGCGAGCGGAAAAGGAAGAAGTCCTGGCGGCAGCAGCGTCCGACAAAGAGGAGCTGAAACAGACTAAGGAAACTGTTGAGTTGTTAAACTCTCAGATTCCTTCCCTCGAGACGTCTGTTGCTTCCCTCGCGCAGGATCGCCAATGGCTAATCTCACAGGGTGTGACTCGTTGCGCTTACGCGATGAAATATTCAGACGAGTTTCAGGCCCTTGTGATGGATTGCAACGCTGCCGCGCGCTTGGTGGGTCGAGCTGAAGGGTTTAAGGATGGCTATGAATATGGGATGCTGAAGAAGAACCCATCCGACTACCCTTATCAGAGCGACGTTGCCTGCGCGGACATGGCCGCGATGGGGGAGAAGTATTTGAATACTCCCATTCCCATCCTTGGGCAGGTATTTTAACCTTAATGATATTGCCTTGACTTATTTTCCAAGTCTTTTTTGTACTTATATTTTTCCTTATGATTTGCAGATATCCGCGCTTGCTGACCAGCCCGACCTCGGCGCGCTAAAGAAATTACTTGACGAGTGCGAAGGGGCTGGTGGCGGCGATGATGGCGCGGGGAATGCTGCTCCTGCAAGCGGCTCTGGCGTGGCCAAAGGATCCGCTCCTGACACTACTGTGATAGAAGACTCCATTCAGGATGAACAACTTGACTATGGTCAGTTTGGAGATGACGAAGAGCAGGCTGCGCCAGATGCTGAGGGCGGTGATGAGGATGATGAAGAGGCTGATGTCAACGTGGAGACTTGAGAAGCCCTTCATGTTTTTTATTTTTATTTGTAGTTTGTATCTCATCTTGTAAACTTGTAAATTTCAATGCTTTGGAATGAAATTTTGTTTTTCCCTTTTTGCATCTTGCGCATTCCCCATTCATCTCTTTATATTGAATGTTTGCTTGTTGAATATAAGATATGCTTGCACGTTGAAATAAGAACAAGGTTGTAAGGAAATTATTATACTTAATCCTTGTCATATTGTAAGTGATTTTGCCATATCTTGATTATGTTGACACGTGCCTTGGCGTTTTCATTATTCCTCTTTTGCGCGACGTTATCGCGCATTTATTATATGGAATTATGAGTTTTTAGCCTTTACGTGTCAATGTGTGTTACTCAGATATCCATTACAATTTCATGCGCGACCTCGAACTGAGACCCTAACAACTATGTTTTGGCATTTGCTTTGCCTTAGTTGTGCTTAGGTAATTTTATGGTCAGTCTGCGCAGCATGTAGGATGGATGTTGTGAGTGATTTGAGCTAAGGCTCACATTATTGGGCTAAGGCCCTGAGCTAAGGCTCATAATTTTGGGCTAAGGCCCTGACGTTTTAGAGTTAAGACTCGTTAACGCGTTTGCACATGTATGTTTTACTTCGTTTTATTTTGTTTTGATGTCAATACAATGTTGTCATATTGCTCAAAATTAATAAAGGGAAGTGTGAAACATGTATGCAAAAGGTAATAGAATCCACATTTAGAGAAGATAGCGCGTATCATTATTCATAATGGCTTAAAAAGCCTTGATTACAAACTTGACATTTTTTACATGAAACATTTTCTAAGCTGTGCTGCGTTCCATGCGCGCGGGATCTTCTTTCCATTCAAATCTTTTAAGGCGTATGCGCCTTTTCCCAATTCTTCCAAGACTTGATAAGGTCCCTCCCAATTGGGGGACATTTTTCCCGGGGGTATCGCGCGGCTAGCTTCATTGTTTCGAAGGACAAAATCATTTTTCTTGAAGTGGCATTCTTTCACGCGCTGGTTGTAATATTTTTCCAGTTTTTTCTTGTATTTGGCTTCACTGATGATAGCCGCCTCTCTGCGCCCTTCAAGTAAGTTGAGATCCAACCTTCTTTCGCGGTCGTTATCAATCTTGCTCATCATGAGCACTCTATGGGATGGGCATCCAATTTCTGCTGGAATCATTGCCTCTGTTCCATAGGTTAGGCTGAACGGGGATTCGCCATTGCTGGTTTTGCTTAATGTCCTGTGTGCCCACAGGACATTAGGTAGCTCTCCGACCCAAGAATGGGATTCTCCCTCTAACCTTTTCTTCAGCCCATTCAGCAAGCTTTGGTTAGCGCATTCCACTTGGCCATTCCCCTGAGGGTGATAAACTGAAGTGAAAATTTGGTTGATGCGCAATTCCTTGAGCCAGCTGGATATCTTCTTGTCAGTAAATTGCTTGCCATTATCGCTCACAATTTCCATGGGCAAGCCAAAACGGCATATGATGTGGCTCCAGATAAACTGCTTCATCGCTTCAGCTGTGATTTTTGCTAGTGGCTTGGCCTCAACCCATTTTGTGAAATTGTCTACCGCCACTACCAAAAATTTTACTCGCCCTTGCGCTTGCGGAAGGGGACCCACAATGTCGATTGCCCATTTGTGGAAAGGCCATGCGGAGGTCACTGGAATCAAGTTGTTCTTTGGCCGCATGGTGTTTGGCGCATAGCTCTGACATGCTTTGCATTTTTGGATCTCTTTCAGAGCGTCCAAGTACATGCCTGGCCAATAGTAACCTGCGCTCATTGCCTTGGCAACCACCATGCGCGGGCCAGCGTGTATTCCACAGATTCCTTCGTGTATCTCTCTGATCACATAGCTTGCTTCCTCAGCATCCAAGCATTTCATGAGCGGCCTAAGATAAGAGCGTCGATATAATGTGCCATCAAGGAGTTCATAGTTCTGCGACTTGTGTCTTATCTTCCTCGCCTGTGCGCGATCGTCCGGTACCTTTCCCTCCTTCAAGAATTCCATTATTGGAGTTATCCATGATGAAGGGGTTGTATGAGTTACAAGGACAGACTTCGCTACCACCGACGGGTTGCTCATTACTTCTACCCTGACATCTTTGCCAAAGTGATCGAAACTGGTTGATGCCATCTTACTCAGCGCGTCTGCAGATTTGTTTTCACTGCGCGGAATATGAATGATTCTGAAGCAGTAAAATTGCTCGATGAGCTTTTTCGCCTGCTCTAGATATAGAGGCATGGTGTTCTCCTTGGCATCATAAAGGCCATTGACCTGTGCTGCTACCAAGTATGAATCAACATGGGCCTCTAGCTTTTTAACTCCGAATTTTTGCGCGATGCGCAGGCCAGCCAGCAGGGCTTCATACTCAGCCTCATTGTTGGTGCTCTTGAAGTCCAACCTGATGGCGTAAGTATACTCATGATTCTCTGGATCCACCAGTTTAAGGCCTGCGCCGGACCCCTCGTTGTTTGAAGCTCCATCAGTGAACAATCTCCAAACATTTTCTTCATCATTGGCTCGCGGAGGGTCTACGTCGCGCTGAGCCTCTTCAATCTTTCCTTCTGGAATTTCCGCGATGAAATCAGCTAAAACTTGCCCTTTTATTGCTGGACGGGGCTTATAGGCGATCGTGTGTTCACCTAATTCCAGGGCCCATTTTGTCAGCCTTCCTGAGAGCGCGGGACGCCGCAAGACTTGCTGGATGTTGTAACCAGTTAGTACTTCAATAGGATGACCATTGAAATATCTATGAAGCTTGCGCGACGCGTGTGTTAGTGATAAAACTAACTTTTCCATGATGGAGTAGCGCGTCTCAGGATCTGTCAGCACCTGACTCACATAGTATATTGGCGTTTGGATTCCCTTGCGATCCACCAACAATACTGCGCCGATGGCGCGCTCTCCTACTGATAAGTACAATGTCAAGATTTCACCAGGAAGTGGAGCTGTGAGCGCGGGCAAATTTATCAAACACTCTTTTATCTCACTGAAGGCTTGCTCGGCCTCAGGAGTCCATTTGAACTGGCTTTTCTTTAAGCAGTTTCTCAATGTATTGACAAATGGGGTAGATTTGCTTGCATGGTTCGCTAGGAACCTTTTGATTGATACCAATCTACCATTCAGCTTCTGGACTTCTTTCATGGTGGATGGCGAGGGCATGTCAAGGATGGCCTCCACCTTTTCTGGGTTCACCTTGAAACCATCCTTGGTGACCATTACACCTAGAAATTTTCCCTCTTGTACGCCGAAAGTGCATTTGCTCGGATTGAGCTTCATGTTAACTTCCTTTAGGCGCCCAAGGGTTTCCTCGATGTCTTTGAGCATTTGTTTTTCCTCCCTGCTTTTGATCACCAAATCATCCACATAGACTTCTAGGTTTCTTCCAATTTGCTCGCTGAAAACGGCATCCATAAGTCTTTGGTAGGTGGCGCCCGCATTCTTCAAACCAAAGGGCATTTTTGTGTAACAAAAAACACCCTTGTCGGTTCTGAATGCAGTCTTGTCCTCGTCTTGTGGTGCCATTTGAATCTGGTGATAGCCCTTGTAGGCATCCAGGAAACATTTGAGCTTGAATGGCGCCACGGAGTCCACCTTTGCGTCGATGTTTGGGAGGGGGGTAACAATCTTTTGGGCACGCTTTGTTGAGGTCCTTGAAGTCAATGCACATCCTCCACGACCCGTTACTTTTCTTTACCATCACAGGATTGGCTACCCACGTCTGGTATCGTATCGGGCGGATGATGTTTGCGCGCAGTAGATCCTCAACCTGCTCATTCATGGCCCTCGCTTTCTCATCCCCCATGACTCTCTTCTTTTGAGCAATTGGCTCTACAGACTTGAACGTGTTGAGAGAATGTTGTGCCAGGTCTCGCGGAACCCCAGTCATATCAGAGTGTTGCCACGCGAAGACCGACATATACGCTGTGAGCAATCTTTTCATTCTCAACCTCGTGTCGTCTGATATCGTTGCGCCAATTGTGATTTTCTGCTCCGGGAATTTTGGGTTGAGAATCCATTCCTCTGGCGCGTTATCTGCCATTGGAAGTTTCATTCTCCCCTCCCGCGGAGTGTTTGTCACTACACACAAATGATCTCGGTATACAAAAGTTACACCTGTTGGTGTTGGGAACCCCAACGCGCCGTGCGCTGGCGACGGTATGGCGTTAAATTGGGCAATCGTTCCTCTACCCAAGATCATATTGTGGCAAGAAGTGGTGGGCAAGACCAAGAAGTTGACAACTTCGGCTCGCTTGTGTTTCTCATCCCCCATACTTAGCTCAAATTGTATTTGACCTAGGGGATGAATGATTTCATTTGAAACACCAGAGATTGGTGCATTCACAATTTCAAGCCTTGCTTGGTCTGCCGGATCCAGTTTTCTGAAACATTGCTCATACATGATGTCTGATTCGCTGCCAGTGTCCACCAGGACTTTTGACACTTCGTAATGAGCAATGTGTGTAGTGATAACAAGAGGACTGCTAATAGAAGGGCCTCCCCTGATTCTTGGGAAGATTACTTGTTGCTCGCGCCAATCTCCTTGGATTTGCGCGCTTCTCTTTCCTGATGTTTGCCCTTGCCTTCCTCCCTCGGCTACACAGATTCTTTTATACTTTTTGCTGGCAGAGGCTCCTTCTGGTTGTTCACCTTCTGGTCTTGGGTTTTTCACCAGGTGAGCCAGCTTGCCCGATTTCACGTCTTTTTCAATTGCATCCTTCAAGTGATGGCATGCATCAGTGTTGTGTCCCGTGGACTTGTGAAACTCGCAGTACTTGCCACTGTTTGATGGTCCCTTGTAGTGTAGTGGCTTGGGGCTTTTGAACTGGACATTCTCAGTGCTTAACACTTGTGAAGGTGTTTTAGTGAGGGGAGTCCATATTCTTGGCAGAGGTCTGTTAGGATCTCTGCCGCCTTCCCTCTTGTCACCCTCCCCACGATTACGAACATCTTTTTGGGGCTGGGGTGAGTTTGGTTGCGCCTGCTTTTCTGCGGAAGAAAAACTGGTTGGTTGCAACCTGGACCATACAGTGTTCTGTTTGCCCCTTCTTTCGTTGCTGCGCGGCGCCTCTGCTTGATGCCCTCTTTCTCTCGCTCTATCTTGGGCAATCTGTTTTTCATTTCTCGCGAAGACTCGCGATGCTTCCATTAGCTTGGCCCAAGTGGTGGGCATGCCATCTCTGCTCACGAGAGCTCGGCGGAGTTGATCACTGCGCGCGCCTTGTATAAAGGCCACGCGCAGTAGTTGCTCAGTGATACCTCCGATTGCCAGAGACTCCTGATTGAAACGAGTGATGTAGTCTTCAATCGTTTCATCATTCCTGCGCACGCAGTGCATGATGTCATCGGGGTCGCGCGTGTGTCTGCGCTGTTGTACGAAGTGAGCTTGGAACTTTTCCAATAGTTCCTCGAACCCATCGATTTGCCCAGTAGGCAAGCTTTCGAACCAGACACGCGCCGCGCCCGTGAGGCAGCGAGCAAACATGTGACACCATGTTGGCATCGTCCAGCTTTCTAGGTTTCCAGTGTTGTAAAAACCTTGTAAGAAATCGTCTGGATCTGTTGTGCCGTCATATTTGCCCAAACCACTTGGCATCTTGGTCTTGTGCTGGATAGGGGCCTTCGCGATGCGCTCAGTGAATTTTGAATGTTTCACCAAGATGGCTGGCCTGTATGGTGTGGTTACATCCACTTGCCCTCTCACTGGTGGGCTGTATGGTGTGTGCAGATCCAGATCGGCTCTGGCTCCAGGCGCCATGTTCAATTGCGCGCGGAGCTGTGAGCCTCCTGCATGAGTGTCTCGCGTCTTCCTGACGCTGTGCACTTCTTCATCACTAAACTCAGCGTGTTCAGTGTGAACAGAGTGACCCTCTTCAGGCGCGCGCGCCCTTTTTGTTCCTTGAATGGCTTGCCTGTCAAACGCTAGCCTTTGTGTTAAGTCGGCTAACTTTTTCTATTTGACCATTTCATTGTACTTGTCCATTAGACGTCGTTGCTCGTTTATGAGCCATTCTTTAGGGTCATTGGTTTCATCTTCTGGACCCATTGGTCCTTTTTGTTTCGCGCCGGCAAGATTTTGTAACGTGAGATCGTCTGGAGGAGTTTCAGTCTGGCCGTGAGGAGTTGTGATGAAGGGACGGTTACTAGTGGTGCGCGTAGAATCACGCGGCCCCCTCAGAAACTGTTGTCCCTCATTAACATCCTCACGTTCAATATCCTCCAGAACTTGATCGACGTTACGAGCACCAGAAACCATGGTGAAATTTTGTTTTTTTAGAGATCTGATGAGATCTTGTTGCCGTTGTCCCACGGATGGCGCCAATGAAGAAACGTGGATCGACTCACTGGTAGACGATCTACTTTCTTCGGGTGTGATTATGCTCTTCCACCGATGGATCTCTGGAATCTGGGTTCTTCCACCTACAAAATGAACAGCACCGTAAACTTACCCCTCAGAAAGGGACAGAGGGGTCCTCTTTGGGGTAACCCTCCGGTGTGAGAATAAGTGTTTGTAGGAGAAGATAATAATATCAGAGTAAGGAAAATGGAGTGTATTGCTTAATAGCTGAATACTCTGTAATTGTCTGTGATTGTGTGATCTTCCTTGTGGAGTTGATGTGGTATTTATAGTGCTAGGGTTTCCACTGATTGGGCTCAGCCTTGTTGGCCTCCTCCAATTGCTTTGCGCCACGTGTCCTTGGGGACACCTGGTGCTTTTTCATTGGTTGTAATCACGTGGTAGCACATGGGTTTTGCTGAGTTGTCCACCTTTCATTGGCAGCTGTCAACATCAGCATATTCTTATTCCTTAAAAAGATACCTTCTGGAAGGTTGTCTGACGTGCACCATCAAGGTTGCCCTAATCCTGATTTGGATAAGGACGAGGTTGATTATATGCATGTGTGATACGCGCCTATCCTGAGGATGCGCGAGGTCTTCTCTTTATTCTCACGCGCAGATGTTTCATGCGCAGATGTGATATGCACAAGCATGTGATATGCGCCATGCGCGGATGCGCCACGCGCAGATGTCATATGCGTGAGCATATGTGATGCGTGAGCATATGTGATGACTGAGCATGTGATGCCTGAGCATGTGTGATGCCTGAGCATGTGATGCATGAGCATATGTGATATGTTTGAGCATATGTGATCTGCGCCATGCGCATAGGTTTTGGCTTTGTGCCTTCTTGATTTCAAGCCTCTTGTCTATATCTTGTGGGTTGACCCGCCTCGCTCGGTGTTGAGGCGGGTACATACCTCTTCAATCCCTCTCCCTCCCTAAACCAAGAACATCATCACTCCACCATTCAACCCTAAAAAACATTCTAATAAACGGTGGTTCGAAGTCTGACAAGCGGCAGTAACAATGGTTAAAAGTCTGACGAGACAAGTTATGGCTCGGATCAAGCAGCGGTTGAGGATTCCGTAGTAGATCGATTGTTGTATGTTTATTTTCCTGTGATTGAGATAAAATCCGACATCCTATGTTTCATTTTTAAGAGAGAAAGAGAGGCATTGTAGATACTAGTTAGAGATGAATTTGGTGGTGAAAGAAGATGACGATGAGAATGATGAATCCATGGAAAGATTTTTTTCCAAAGTATATTTATTTTTATTTGATTAAAACAAAGTTGGTCATTGAGTTAAAAAATAGTAAAATAAACAAATAGTTAGAATGACCAAAATACCCATGAGTTAACGTTAAAAATATTACAGAGTTAGTGATTTGGATGTAATTGGCAGGAAGTGAGAAACCCCGATGGTTCGGTTGCATAAAAAAAGTTTTTTGGACGAAATTCGCATAATTTATCAAACCTCGAAGACGATTTTAGCACTTTACTCTAATGGAAAAAACAAACGGGGTTAACAAAAAAGTACTAAAATAGCATGATTTTGGAAACGCCGTGTACTTATTCGTAAGAAATTTAAAAAATATACTAAAGTTACATAGGTGGTCAAACTTCAAGTATGAAAATGACATTTAAACACAATAATAAAATAAATTCACACTTTGTTATAATCCAATTGATAAAATAGTTTTAACCCATGACCTATGGATAGTTAGAATAAATGAGATGAGATGAAATATTATAAATTAAAAGAAATATAGGCTTGACATCTAAACTTCAACATTTTATTTTATTAGTAAGATAAGATACTACGATTTTGTTTATATTGTTCCATAAAGCCAACAAAAATAATGGTTTAAGGTATATATCAACATAATCCTACAGTGTTCAATTATGTTTGCAATTATTTTATGTTCATAGTTATTGCTAGTTTAGATCGTAATTTAAAAATGATACGGTGACATATTATTTAAAAGCTATATCTAGTTATCTTTTTTATTTGTTTAAATTTTAAATTCCTAGTTTATTTTTTCTTGTTTAGTATAAATAGGGTTATTAGGATTCTTACTTAGTTGTTTTTTTATATTTGATTAAAGACTTTTAAGCGTGAAGCTTGTCTACCGAGTACGGTTCGGGTTATTTTGATTATAATCAATTGTTCTTGAGCCATTTGATTAAAGCCGTGGAATCGGCATCAAAAAAGGCTTGGGTTATCTCATACCAGATTGGTTATCTGGATACCAGGTAAACCTATATGGCTTGTATACAAGCTATACAAGTCGTAGAAGCATAGAATCATGTCAGTTTGTGTCGAGGAGCATCAAGTTATGTTTCATTGTCTCGTATAGCACTATACGAGGCGTATAGGCTTCACGGCTCGTATAGATCCCCTGTATGAATTGAATATATATATATATATATGTATGTATGTATATATATATATTAATTTTTTTACTTTAAAAAATACAAAATATAGAAAATAATAATCGATATGGTTTTAAGATAAAAACATGTAATTTAAAAGAAATAACTTTTTACATTCGAATTAAACAACCTACGAACAATATGAGCCTTTAGGTGTACCGATTTTATTTCGACACATGTCTCTCAAAACGTCGGTACCTTGAAATGCCATTGTTGTTCGCACGTTGTTTTATTAGTGTTGGGGCAAAATCTATACTTTTAACTTACGTATTCTTATTTTTTAACCATGCTAGTTGTTATTTCTTATATTTTGTATTTCTTTAAATTAAAAAAGCTATTTATACGAATCGTATAGGACCATGTAAACCTAAAAAAAAAACACATAACTTGTTAAAAGACACCATTGGTTTTGTGGGTGGGGTTAGACGCGTGGTTTGATGCAATGTGAAAGGTACCTTTTTAAAATATGATGATAAAATAGACAAATTCTTGACTTTGTTGTAAGAATTTGAAAAAATTTGGGAATAAACAAAAGCTTAAAAGTAAGTGTAAGTGACTAGGCACCAAGTGTGTGCAGAGGGCGGCAAAACCAGACGATATGGGGCGCCAAGGGGGAGGGGGTCGCGATGAGTATTTGTCGCCGTTACATTTTTTAAAATAATGTTATTTAATATGTTGTGTGTGTATTATATATATATATATATATGGATGAGTTAACGTATGATAATTGTTTAACGTACATTAGGTATGCGAAATATGTTCAGTGTTAAAAAAGTTTAAACGTTCGAGCAAAATTCCCAGCCCTAAAACATTCAGCGTTAAATAAAGTAGAATCGCATCGCATAGTAATGCGGTGCGATTCGTTTAAAGAAATATGATTCAGGTGAGTTTCTAGCCCCTTTCTCTGATATGTTTTTCAGGGCTATGTGCATACTCCTATGTGTTTAGTTAATACACTTATTACCATATGAATGTTTATAAATGATGCTTGATTGCTATAGAAAGAGTTAAGGGTATGTACGTAGATGTATATGAAAATATATAACTAAATGTATGTATGGTTGTATGACAAAGAATGTATGGTTGTATGGTTGAATGGTTAAAGGGTTGCAGACCATAATAATATCTGCGAATGTTAAAGGGTTGCAAACCTTAATGATATCTGCGAAGGTTTAAGGGTTGCAGGCCCTAATAATGTCTGTGAATGTTATATGGTGAAAGACTCTTTAAAACGTAGAGATAATTATGTATGTATTAGTAAGCTAAAACAAAAGTATGAAGGTATGAAAGAATATAATTAAGAAGGTCTAAAAGAATGTAAGTACGTAAGTTTAAAAATATGAATGTATGAAGGTTTGATGAATGAAAGACAAGCAGGCTATGTATGTAATATGTATCTCTGGATACGTAGATATAAGTATGGGAATGCAATGTATGTTGTCTGATTATCTAGACTCACTCAGCGTAGCTGACTTTTAGTATGCATGCAGGAAAACAGGTTGAAGCAGCTAGTTTGAGGAAGACAGATGGCGTGGACTGAAAATGTTGGCATCTATGAAGAAATGACATGGTGTTTTTATTTATAGTGTTTATGTTAAGAGAATTTGAATGTTTAAGACGAAAATTAATGTTTTGTAATATATCGGTTGAAGTTTTATTATTCCGCAAAAAGTTTTAATTCAGTATGATATTTAGAACTATGTTTATGAGTAAATCCAAAGCTAAAGTAAAGGCACCCGGGCTCGGAGCCTTACAAGATTATTGTGTTGGATCCTTATATATATATATATATATATATATATATATATATATATATATATATATATATATATATATTGGGCTACAACACCATGACACCCTTGAAACAAAATTCCCTCTTTACTGACCAGGCGCCATATTTCACTTATCCATCCAATTTATAACTCCCACTACACATAACCTAAGCAGATGTCCTTTAACTTTTAGTTTTAATATTTCCTTATATGATACCGGTTTTGATATCAATCTCATCTTTATCTATTAAAATACCCTAGTTTTTATATCCCATTATTATATATATATATATATATATATATATCCAAGTTTTCCTTTTACACTTAGACCCCTCGTTAAGGGGCGCTCAAAGGGGCTTAGTTGGGCGCGGAAGCCCCTTCACACCGTCGAGGGACGCGAGGGCTTGGGCGCGGAGAGAACATTCAGCACGTAGAGGGGGATTAAGGTGGGCCCCACCCCAGCGGCTCTTTGGCCTTTAGAAGAAAAAAAGATTTTAATTTAACCATTTTTCTATAAATTCAAACCATTTTTTATTTTTTACTCAAACAACTCCCATTTTCACACCAACATTTTACTCTAAAACTCTTAAACTTTCACAACCATGAATTTGAGCTCGAACGCAAGCCCAAACCCAACACAAGCTCGAGCTCAAACCCAAATCCGTGGGATCCGAGTCGCATGTGGTGGGCTCGAAAAAAACCGATGCATAAAGAAAGAAAAAAAATTCACTTGGAACGGCAATGATAAAAGGAATTCGAGCTCCTCGCAAAGGATCTATCACATCTAGATCCGGACACACGAGCGCTTTTGGAGAAAAGAAAAGAAATGATAATGACCAAATATGCAAACGAGGACGACGGATATTAGTTATATGTTGGTTATATTTTTTATTTGTATGGTTTTCATTTTTATTTAAATTTTAATTTTAGTATTACTATATTATTATTTAATTTTTATTAAATTATGTTTGGGCTTCAAAGCCCTCTCACTATAAAAGGGCATTATAGTTTGGGGCTTCGATGCCCCCAGTACTCATGTGATGCTAACGCGACATTGCGGAGGGGCTTCAAAGCCCCCCACTATAGACTAATACTATTTTGACATGTGTTTTTTTTAATTTATTTATTTTAACACGTTACACAATCAGGCCCACCCAACCCCCTTGTAAAAACATGTACCCTAGTCAAATAAATTGTAGAACTAAGGTGGGTTACAACATATTGACGGACATTTAACATGAGACAACTTTAATTTTTGACAATCCATTTCCACAGAGGTCATCAATGAATTTCACCAGCTTTTGAATGTTGTACTGTACTGCATTAATGGTTGTACTTGCAAATATTATTAAAATAAGTCAGTACAGTATTATTATATTTACTGCAATAAATATGCATTTATGCACTTCCCTTTGTACCGATTTATGTTCAAAACTTCAAAATTTATCTTACAGGGTATAAAGTAATCTAACGAGATAATATTCTGTAATTGTTTACTTATAATGTTGAGTTTATTTGGAAAATGATACTTTATATATATTACAAGGATAGAGTTTGTGTATCAACAATAAAAAACCGAGTCATTGGATATAACATAACTAAACGGGTATGTGTTTCATATTGTGTTTAGAAGAAGAGATGATAAAATAGAAAGCTACTCACATGACATCTACGTAGGGCTGACATATCATGTATACCCGTACACAAAAAGACACGAACATGAAATGTGTATACCTGTACATGACACGAAAACTTATCGTGCACATCAGGGGTGGATCCAGTGTTTAGCCAGGAGGAGCGCTAGCACCCACTCAAATCTGTAGTTTCTTTTATAAACTTGTAATATGTTATGTCTAAAGACCCAAGTGCCCAATCCAAAAAAATTTTAGTGACCCACTCATAATTTTTTTAGTGCCCCAAACTTTTTAAGCCCAAATTTAATTTTGTTATAAATAATAACAATTAAGCCTATATTACTTAATTGTTCTAACCACTTTAATTGGAAATTTGGAATGAGTGAGAGACGAACAGATTAGGGTGCAGGCGGGTTCACATGTGACGTCTCGGGTCTGGTTTATTTGTAAATTGTGATTTTGAATTCTTGATTTTATTTTAACATAAAACAAACATTCATGGTTCATGGTTCATCACCTGTTAATTTATTTCTTTTGTATTTGAATTCCGCATGTCCAGTAATTCGTTTCGATCTTTGTTTAAAAAAATAACGCCCTTTTCTTCAAATTCAACTAACATGTGATCTTTGTTGTCATGCGGTGAATGATTATTTGGTTTATAGCTTTCAAATTTATTCATTCTATGAGTGTACCGTTTATTATTATTGTTTTTTTAGAGTTCCACACTATTTAACTTTGTAATCTATTTTATTTGAACAATAAGAGCTTTTAGCTATGACAACTATGGAAAGATTTCTGTCTCTGAAACGAAAAACACTATCTGCCGGACCAAGTTTAGTTGATCTAGATAATCTTCTATAGGGTCTTGTCAATAGAAAAAAATTTTAGATTATCACCCTAACCAAAGAGACGTATTACGGGATACGGAGAAAGTATTGGCTTAATGGACTTTTAAGTGTTACGAATGTAGTCGTAATTGACCATTTAAGTGTTACGAATGAAACTGTAATTGACCGTTTCCAAAAGATGAAATCACGTAAAGGACAATTGTGATATGTATTTTGTTTATCTTTAATGAAATTTATTGTTTACATATCTATATGTAGTTTTTTTAATGTAAATTTTTACCTGACTGTAACATCCTAAAATTTATAATGTTGAATAAAGAAAGTTACGTTTAGTGATTTCGCGTTATTAATTAATTAATATCGAGTAAAGAACGGATCATGGACTTAGATTAATTGAGATGGGTTAAATGAGAATGGGCCATAGGTCCATGGGCTTTAAGGGATATAAATATCCCCTAAACCAAGCTAAAACCCTAAACCCTCATTTCATTTCCATCATAATCTCTACACACTCCAAACACACACACACACCATAAACGAGCAAGACCCGAGAGAGAGTAAACGTTAGTTGGTATTAGATCTTATTACACGAGATCTAGAGTGCATAAACAAGTTAACCAAGATCGAACGAGCGCTAAAGGTATGTTCTTGACCTTTAAAGTTTACGTAGTATTGAACGTTTTTACTTAAAGATCCAAGCTTTATAGTATATACGGGATATATATACGACCGAAAATGGTTAGGGAACGTTAGTGGGTGATGTCGAACCATAACAAGGGTATTGAAATCGCCAAAATGCTTGATAAAAACCAAACCCGTAGCTGAACTGAGCAACTTCGCCTGCGAACTGGGCAACTTCGCATGCAAAAGCTTAACTAAACCTTCAAAGCTTAACTTCGCCTGCAAAAGCTCAACTTCGCCTTCAAAGCTTAACTTCGCCTGCAAAACCTTAACTTCGCCTTCAAAGCTTAACTTCGCCTACGGCCAAGTTCGCCTAACTGATAACTTCGCCTAAGGCCAAGTTCGCCTAATTGATAACTTCGCCTACGGCCAAGTTCGCCTAAAGCTAAGTTCGCTTAAGGTTTAACTTCGCCTAAAGTTAAGTTCGCTTAGAAAATAAATTAAAAACCTAATAGAAAATGTGTTAAGACAGTTAATGTAAATAAAATTTTTCCAAGCTGACCTGGCAGCTCGACCCCAGCCAGGGGCTCTGCCCCTTGGACCCTGCTAGGGGCTGCCGCCCCTAGACCCCGCTGCCAGGGGCGCTGCCCCCAGACCCCCCGTTCGTTGTGGGTAGTAGTTAAGACTAGAAAGATGATATGAGTAGTGATAGTTAATTGATACGTATACTTGTTATACAGTCAGCCGTGCACAACTGAAGAAAGGGATTACGATTAACGGTGAACGTAACCGTGTTCAGGTGAGTTTCTAGCCCCATTTACGTGTTATGTTTTCGGGGCTGCGTGCATACTCAATATGTTTGTTAATACGCTTATCCTAAGAGATAAGTGTATGCCTTATGTGAATAATGTGAAATGTATGAATGATTGCTTGATGGTACGCGAACGATCTTCGGATATTGCACGTACTGTCAGGTTGTAACGCTAAGTATAAGGTAAGTATGATATGTATGCTTATGTGTATGAATGTGATAAAGTTAATAAAAGAAGGAAAGGATGGTTGTATGGTTACGAAGAGGGTACCGGGCCCTAATAATACTCGAGGTATGATGTATGGTTGTATGGTAACGAAGAGGGAATCGAACCCTACTAATATTCGAGAACTAGGGAACCGAACCCTACTAATATTCGAGGAAAGAGGGTACCGAGCCCTAATAATACTCGAGGAAAGAGGGTACCGAGCCCTAATAATACTCGAGGAAGGAGGGTACCGAGCCCTAATAATACTCGAGGAAGGAGGGTACCGAGCCCTAATAATACTCGAGGAATGTAGGGCGTAATGCTCTTTATAACGTAAGATATGAAAGTAAGTTAATACAAAAGAAAGTATGAAAGTATGAATGAAAGAATATAAGTTTATGTGTATTGTATAGTGTATGATTAACTAGAACTCACTCAGCGTAGCTGACTTTTAGTATGCACGTAGGTGAGTAGGATGAGGCAGCTCGCTTGAGGAGACACGTGGCACTGAATAAGAGGCTGGCATCGGAAGACTCAAGACGTTTAAGTTTAATGTTTCGTTCATTTTGAAAGACAAAATGATGTTTTAAGACAAGACGTGTTTTGTTATGAAATGTTTTATGAAAGCTTTTATATTCTGCGAATGTTTTAATTAACTCTGATATTTAGAACTGCGTTTATGAGTAAATCCAACACGAAAGTAGGGCTACCGGTAACGGGGCCTTACACTGACCCATTTTAGTTTACCCGACCCAAATTGACTAGTTCTAGGTTGAACTTTTTTTTGGCACCCACTAGCTAAATTTTCTAGATCCGTCACTGGTGTACATGTATCCCAAACACAAACACGAACCTGTTAATACCTGGTATACACGATAAGACATGATAAGACACGATAAAACACGATAAGAGCTGAAATCAATCATGCGACAGTAAATTATTCGTATTAACCTAATTGGGAATGCCGTGAGAATA